>NW_025790804.1:0-10702 GCF_021130785.1 Homalodisca vitripennis
GAACGAAAGCTGAACGTTACATTTTACCTAATTTTGTCATTAGCGTATACCATTAAAATGGGCCTTCGGGACCTCTACTAAACCACCCCAGTCATACTTGTTCACTGTCGCGACATGTTGATCGACTGAACGAAATAAATGTGTTAATGAAAAGATTTGCTTGCAATCAAAGGAACGAATAGAGGAAAAGACTTTATATCGTACAGTCAATGTATAAATATATTATAACAATAAATTTATTATGACTGGAATCTAAAAAAATTAAAAATATTATCCTTCAAAACTTATTCAAACAATTAACTGAAATTTAAACCAGATACTTTACTAATAATATTTTAATTGTAAGTACTTTATTAACAATAGGCTCGATTTATTAGCAGGTTTGTCTTTCGTTTATCATAAAAAAGATAATTCCACTATAAATGTTTTTAAAGAAATTACAAAAATTCAGACCACTACATTGCTTGTCTAAAAATAGGTTTATATATTAACTAAGTTCCATCTAATTTTCAAAATATCCTGGCTATTCCACCCCGTCATGTATTAAGGTTACGGTTTTTTTTTTAATCCGTCAAACAGCGAACGAACGAACAAAATGAATGACGGAATGACTAAAGGAAATAAATGGATGGACAACTTTGGGAACCTCTGTAACGTATAACACAACAGAATCTAAACAGTTTTAGTTCATTAAACATAATGATGGGCTATATACGAATAAGGTTTATAAAGTGAAATTGGTTTAATGTTATGAGTTTGAACGATTCTTTAAAATAATTTATCTTTTAAGGGATAAAAATACCAATTTTAAATTTAGTAGGCGGGGAAAAAATAAACGAAAATTTTTGGTTGAATAGGTCTTTTGAATCACAAATTTCCTGATCACTCCGTTTACCTGAGTGACTCGTTTTAAGTTATGACTGAACAACAAAATCTCTACAACTAATTTCATGTCTCAAAAATTGTGTAGTTTTTAAAACACAGTAAATGTTCCTCTAAAAACTACACATTGATTTACATCCAAAACGTTTGATCAGGGACAACACATTTTTAAAAACAATTAAATGTAAAAATACATCAATGCAGAATTTAATTAGTAAACCCACGTTGATTATTTACTGCATATCTTTCCATTTTTAAACAAGCTACTCTTAATTTATTCACTATAAAGTCGAAGGTGAAATAAGACTGTCCATATTTGATCAAAGACATTTCATCAGTGAATATTTGCAAAAGAGTTAGCAAAAATCGTTTTTACAGCCGTGTGGTTTTTATGTGTATCTACTCTCATGGGGCAGTTTCTATACCTAGCAAAGCAAATGAAAATAAAAGTCAGACCTACGAATTGTTTACATAAACATTTGTGTATGTTTATTACATAAACAATCAACGGAACAAGAGTTTACATATTGTGATTCGACTCTTCTAAACCAGCTGCTACAGTTTTACGGCACTAGGCCAATCCACTTCGTGTCTATCGTGTTGAAAATTGCGTCAATGATACTTTCATTAGTTCGTGGACTGGTTAAACTGTAATATTTAAAATCTATTGGTTCTCGAGAAGCTTTTAAAACGTAATATTTTTTTAAATTTGGCTGGGTGAAAAAGTAAATTACATTTCTTTTTTATTTTACTTATAACAAATGAATATTTTAAAACCCTATTTTAATAAAAATCAATTTTGAAACTACGTCAGTCATACATTTTTATCCCCACCTGGACCCACTTCAATTTTGATATTTATATAAACTAAAGCATATCGTTTATGCAATTTATACATAACAATGTTCAGATTGGATTGCAAATAAAGGGAAAAGGTTTATTTAATATCGGTGCAGCAAAAACACCTGGGAGAAAATATTCTAAATTAAAAGAAACTTGATTAACTTAAGTGTGTATCGACTTACAAACATCCCATCTCATATTCTTGATTTACTACGTTTGGATTTTAAAAAATGGCAGATTATAAATCAAGAAAGAATGAAAAAAGTAGAAAAAGAAATAAATGTATTCAAAACCAAATAATCGCAGATCTCATTTTAGGTGGATGTTCGGGAACCTTGAGTATACGTCGACCAAACGACAGAAATTCCATAGAAGATACTTTAGTCAGTAGAAATTAGCATCCAAATCACAGAAATTAATGCGAATCTTTGAACAGCTTAGTATTATACTAAATAGCTAATGTTAACGGCTAAAAAGGAAAAATAAACAGTAAATAGCTTATCAAATAAGTATTATTATTACGTTGTCCGCAGACGAACGGTATTGATAGTTCATTCTTTTGACCACCAGGGCACAAGGGCACAGTTAGTTTGTACTACACCTGGTAGAGTGTGCCGTTGTTTGTTTTCTTCTTTCTCTAAAGTAAAAATATTTTTGAAATTTAAGAAAAATACAATATGTAAAAGTTGAAATACATTTGGATACATATTTAATTAAAATACTTATAAAAAATATGTTTTATATTACATAAAATGTACTCAAATAAAGTAAACTGTGAATGATTTTTTTATAAACTCCCATCTGCAGATTAACAAAAAAATACCTTTAAGAATTGAAAAATAATAAAAATTTGGACTGCGCCGTTTCCAATCAACGTTTAATTTTGAAAGGCTGCAGTTAATCACTCACCTGAGTGGTGGATATGCAGCAATCTTGCCTTATTGTTTAATCTTTAGCAATGGAAATGATACATGATATATGACTAATTCCACTTTTAAAAATACATAGGGTTCTATCTTATTACACTCACAAAGGCTTTCTTTAGAAAGTTTCTCTAATTGGTATAAAAAAAGTAAATTTTTTATAATATAGTGGGACCTATTCAATGAAATAGTGGAATGGCAAACAAAGGAACGAATATAGAAGAAGCTTTATATCGTACAGTCAATGTATACATTTAAATAACAATCAATGTTATTGTTACCAGAATCTAAAAAATTTGTAGATATTATCCATTAAATCTGATTAAAGAATTTAACTGTAAGTTACCAGATTCTTTACTAAATTTTTTTAATTGTTAGTACTTTATTAACAATAAATAGGCTTGATTTATTAGTATACTGTCTTTTCATTTATCATAAGTCGTATAATTCCATTACAAATGTTTTAAAGAAAAAACTTAAAATCAGACTCGGACATTGCTTGATTAAAATTAGGGTTTTTATTTAAGTTCCACCTACTTTTCAAGATACCCCGGCCTTCACCTCCCCGTCATGTAATAACTGAATTACAAGATTATGGACTTTAATACTAAGATGAAATATATATAGTTAATTATTTAATTTTCCTAAATACCAAATTTTATTCATAATTATTAGCAACTGTTAGTAAATTCGTTTTAGTATTCTTATTAACCTGACGTGATTATGTAAATGTATATCTTTCCATTTTGGGAAACCCTTATTTACTCTTAATTTAATCACTGTAAAGTTTGAGGAAGAAATAAGCCGTTTATGTCATAGAAGACCTGTCATTGTTTAAATATTGCAAAAAGCAGCTATACCGTAAACAGCCGTATCGCTGTATGTGTATCCACACTCATGGGGCAATTACTTTACCTAGCGACGCAAGTGAAAAGTAAAAGTCAGACTTACGTATTGGTTACATGAACAAACGTAATCAACGTAACTGTTTTTCGTATAGTGATTCAGACACTATCTAAACCAGCAGATAGATTTTTTTCGGCACAGGTCAATCCACTTCGTGTGCCCGTGTAGAAAATTGCATCAATGTCGTCGACGATACTGTCACGGGAGCTGGCCGCGCGCGCGGCTGCGGTGGCGGCCTGGCTGTTACGTAAGGGACCGCCAAAATCCCTTTTGCGAGACCATCACACCCCCATAAATGGGTGGGCCAGTCCTTCTTTTGAAAAGGCTGTGACAATAGAAAATTAGACCCTCTTCTGGTAAAAGACTCACTGCCCCTTGATCCGGGGTCTTTTAGACCTTTTTGAGCCCACCGGGATAGCCCTAACAAGAATGCTAGAAGGTTAAAAGGGCCCTCTACTGGGGGCCGGGGGAGTTGTGGGGCCCGTGAGGCAGTGTAGTGGGTGTCGTGACACGGATCCGTATAGTGAGTGCCTGCGGAGATACTGGGGGTTGGGGAAACGCCATGGGGATGACCGAAAAATTCAGGCAGATTGGACAACCCTGTGGAAAAGGGTACGCACCGGGAAACCGTAAGCAAATTTGGGCTTAAGCAAAAGACATAAAGCCACTTGTTAATTAGCTATATTTGTGTTGCAAATAAAATTTTTTTGCAGAAGCCTCTTAGTCATTTAGCAAATATTAAAAATAAATTGTAATTTTTTTAGTTTTTTTAAAAGTAATAATTGAAAATATAATTTCTTTCAATTAAAGTAATTATTGCCCAAATTGTAATTACTTTAATAAACATTATTAATTTAACAATAATCGTGTTGCTTATTTGTAAACCCACATAAGAATTATTTATTTTTGAAAAACGTAATTTTGTGTCGAAGGGGGGATTGATTTTTTAAAAGCAACATTTTAAATTTTATTTTTTATTTATTTTTGTATTAATATTTTTAAAAAGAAAATATAAAAAACGTTGGCTTCTAGGGGTTTAATTTTAGCAGTTTTGAAAGTGGTGTTTTTAAAAGGGGGAGTTAGAAGAAAAGGGACTTAGATACTTTCCTGGACAAAAACAGTTTTACTAATAGATTAAACAGGCGATGATAGAAGAGGTGAAGATCCCAAATTTAAATTTTTTTTGAAACAAAGAAAAGTAAGTTTTCCCAAAAGTGTTACAATCTAACTTAACTAAAAAATGGAAAAAAAATTAAATATAATAGTAAAAACTTTGGAAAAAAATTAAATAGTAATATAAAAATTGGAAGAAAAAAAAAATTTAAAATAGTAAAACATTGGAAAAAAAAATTAAATAGTAATTGTGAAACACTTCAAAATGATTTGAAAAGTATGAAAAAATGAATTAGCTACAGATTTTAATTTAAAAATTTGTAGAGTTGAAGGGGAATTTAAAAAGCAACTAGAAGCAGGTATAATGGTTGCTCCAAACAATTAGAAGACAAGTTAAATGATTATTCAAAAGAATTTGGTGATAGAATTAGGATCTTAGGGGAAAATAGCTCAGAGAAACAAGGGCTCAGAAACCTGCACAGAATCCATTGTTAGCCCAGAAGATGGAAAACCAGAATTAATTACGGAACCTCAGCTTAATTCATGTCCACCAATGAGTAATGCGGGGGTGCCAACCTTCGACGGTAAGATGACCTGGGAGGATTTTCGGACACTGTTCGAGACTGCTGCCGCCGACCACCGTTGCCGTCTCAACAAAAGCGTCCATGCTTGCCTTTCGCTGCGTGGAGACCGCTAAAGGTCCTGCAGACCGTGCACCTGCGGAGCGCCAAAACTACGGAGAACTGGTTAGACGACTGGAGATGCGGTTCGGACATAAGCACAGGGAAACTGGTCTACAGGTCTCAACTCAGGAGTCGCCACCAGAAGTCCAATGAATCACTGCAGGAATTTGAAGCTGATATCGCACGACTTGTAAGAGGTGCTTACTCTACTTGTTTGATGAGGCTGTCGGCGAGAACTTATCCATCGACAAATTCCTCGACGGCCTTCGAGACGCTGAAACACAGCAGGCTGTAAAGTTGGCTCGTCCTAAGAATTACACGAGGCGCTAACACAAGCACTAGAATTTGAAGCAGTAAAACAGTCTGTGCAAGGACATGCACGTCTTCGAGGGTTCTGCGTGGAAGAAGGTTTTAAGATAGAAGACGTAGTCCAGAGAGTGTGGATGCGCTGAAGAACAGGAAAAGGAAATCCGTTTCTGGAGTTGTGGAGAGTTGGGCCATCCCCGAAGCAAGTGCCCAGATAGAGCCTCTCGGGGGGCAGATGCAGGAAAACTAAAAAGGGGTTTACAGGAAGGGCAATTGTCAACCCAGCAAACTGAGGCCCCAGCCGGACGCAAATTTTTGTGGCATCTTTGTCAGGACAGACTAACAGCCTCTACATAGATGGATTAGTTCAAAGGGAAACCCAGAAGCCTTCTACTAGACACTGGGGGAACGATGACCATATAAATAGAGATGTTTGTTCACCTCCCAATAAAGTCACTCCAACAACCTGGACATTGAGGACTGCGACTGGGGACTTGGCCAGTGTTCACGGGGAGACAGTTGCCACCTTCTGCATCGGGAGTACATGCTTTAAACATCGGGACTCTCGTTGCTAACATCGAGGAGGACGTTATTTACTCGGCATGGACGTAATGATGAAACTTGGCCCCTTTAATTAGACCCCAAGAAAGGGGTGACGACTGTTGGCGGAGAAGAAGTCGTCCTTCAGCTTAGAAAAAAATCTTTTCTTCTTCGGTGCGGTTATTAAAAGATACCACACTGCCATCTCGTGCTCAGAAGATCGTGAGAGCAGAAGTCGACAGAACTGTACCGGAAGGACAGAACTTAATGTTAGACCCAGCTGTAAACGAAGAGGAGCTTGGCCGAGGTGTCCTTGTAGGGAAGACACTGTTTCAATCTTCCAGGGAAGTTCCAGTCTGCATAATGAACTTAAACGACTATCCTGTTACTTTAAAACAAGGCAAGCTCTTAGGTACCCGTTACTCAGTTTTCTTCTGTATCGCAATCTGTTAAAGACAGACAGCATCCTGCCACAAGAATCTTCCAGAAGACATAGCTAAATTTGTGAGAGATGCTTTGCAAGGGAATGGATTGGAACAAACTAAACAAGTAGCTAAGTTAATAACAGAGTACCAGATGTTTTCGAAACTGCTACAGGGCCAAGAGGCAGGACGACTGTAGTTCAGCACAAGATAAATGTTGGAGACGCACAACCAATCCGCCAAATTTTCCCAGGAGACTTTCCCTGGGCGAAAAAGGGGAAGCTGAGCAAATAACAAAGGAGATGGAGCGAGATGGGGTGATCGAGCCTTCCAGCAGTCCATTGAATTCGCCGGTGGTACTAGTGAAGAAGAAGGATGGGACTTCTAGGTTCTGCGTGGGCTACCGACTACTCAATAACGGGCACCAAGAAGGGCAGTTACCCTTTACCGCGGATCGACGACACACTGGATGCTCGGGAGGCGGCAAGTTCTTCTCGACCCTGGACATGAAAGGGGGGTACTGGCAAGTAGAGATTGCTCCAGAGGGGCAAGGAGAAAACGGCATTTTCCATTTGGGAATGGAAACGGACTGTGGCAGTTCACCGTGATGCCTTTTGGACTAAGCAAGCACCAGCTACCTTCGAGAGATTAATGGAGAACGTGCTTAGAGGTCTAACTTGGGAAACCTGTCTAGTGTATCTGGATGATATCATAGTCATGGAAAGACGTTTAAAGACCATCTTTAGAACCTGGAAAAGATCTTTATAAGGCTTCGTTCTGCCAACTTGAAGCTTAACCTGAAGAATGCAACTTATTAAAAATAAGGTAAACTATCTCGGACATGTAGTCTCGTCAGAAGGAGTCTCTGTGGATCCAGAGAAGATACGAGCGATAAAGGAAGGGGCCCACACCACGTAACAAACATGAGGTAAGAAGTTTCCTCGGGCTGTGCACCTATTACGCCGCTTCGTGAAGGGTTATGCCGTTTTTGGGCAAAGCCACTGACCAAGCTAAACGGAAGAACAGCGAAATTTATGAATGGACCTCAGAGTCGAGTGAAGCATTTGGGATACTCAAGACTGCTCTCTGTAGTGCTCCGATCTTGGGTTTCCCCTCGTTTTGGAGAAAAGTTCATTGTCGACACGACGCCAGCGACGTGGGCATAGGAGGAGTACTCTCGCAAGGGTTTAGGATGGCCAGGAAACCGTTTGGTAGCCTATTTTAGCAGAAACACTATCTAAGGCCGAAAGGAATTACTGCGTCACAAGGAGGGAACTGCTAGCAGTCGTTTAAGTCCCTTTGAACACTTTCATAAATACCTCTATGGACAACCTTTCCATTTAAGGACAGATCACTCCGCCCGACTTGGTACTGAACTTCCCAAGAACTTGGAGGGCAGACAGCGCGACGGTGCAGCGGCTTCAGGAGTACAACTTCACGTCTGAACACCGACAAGGGAAGAAACATTCCAACGCTGATGCTCTGTCACGTCGTCCTTGTCCAAAGGGCTGTAAGCACTGCTCCAAGGTAGAAGAAAAGAATCCTTCGGCAGAAGTACGTTGTGTCACCGTGGAGCCTGCTAGTGGATGGGAAATGAGTGAACTTCGAACGAGCAGCTAGGAGACACGGAGATCGGACCACTCCTGCGAGAGGTGGAAGCTGGAACTCGACCTAGTTGGGGAAAGACATCGCGGCTAGAGATCACCTATACAAGAGCTACTGGGCACAGTGGGACTCTATGAAGATCAAGAACGGAGTACAAATTTAAGGATCTGGGAAGCTCCTAACGGGAAGGGGAAAAAATCGAACAGATCGTACTCCCAAGAAGTAAGAGGAGGGAAGTCCTTATGGATTTTGCAAAAACGGAGCGTCTGGGGGTCACCTTGGTGTCAACAAGACAGTGGAAAAGTTGCGACAACGGTTTAACTGGCTGCACCTTAGGGCTGATGTTGAGAAATGGTGCCGCCAATGTGATGTATGTGCTGGAAGCCGAGGCCTCAAACAAGAAGTCGGGGGCAGGATGCGGCAGTACAACTTTGGGGATCACCCTTCGAGAGGATCGCCATCGAACATCGCTGGACCATTCCCGTGACAGCGCAGGGAATAAATATCTCCTGGTGGCCATGGATTACTTCACGAAAATGGCCAGAAGTATACGCATTACCAAACCAGGAGGCATCTACTGTGGCAGGTGCTTGGTGAACGACTTCGTCTGCCCGGGACGGGTAACCCCGTGAGCTACACAGCGACCAAGGGACGAACTTCGGTTCTATCTTGATGAGGGGTGTTCTTTAGCGTCTGGGAGTGCATAAGACACGGACAACCCCTTCACCCGCAATCCGATGGGATGGTTGAGAGATACATCAGACTCTCGTCGGTCATCTCAGGAAAGTTGTCTCCACCACCAGCGGGATTGGGATAAGAAGGTGCCAGTTTTTCTGCTGGCCTACAGATCTTTTAGCCATGAAACAAAGGTGTTACCCCAGCAAGAATGGTCTTCGGAAGAGAACTTCGGCTACCAAGTGATCTCATGTTCGGCCTACCACCTGACAAGGAGAGGCCAGCGGACTGACTTCGCCTCGGAACTCGTTGATCAATTGCACGACACTCACGAGTTTGCTCGCCAGCACCTGAAGGTCGCCAGTGACAAGATGAAGGCTCGCTACGACCGACAAGCCAACTCAGCTGGATTCCAGGAGAACAACTTGGTTTGGCTCTTACAGTCCCCTGCGGATGAGGGAAGGTGCCCAAAGCTTCAACAGGACTGGATTGGACCTTATCGTGTGGTGACACGAATCAACGACGTGGTCTCCGAATCCAAAGACACCCAAGAGGGAAATGGCTCGTCGTCCACCTAGACGTCTAGCGTCTTACCATGGTTCCAACACTGATCGGGACGATCAGCCTTAAAGGAGGGCAGTGTCACGGAGCTGGCCGTCGCGCCGGCGGCTGCGGTGGCGGCCTGGCTGTTGACGTAAGGGACCGCCCATAAATCCTTCTGCGAGAGCCATCAACCCCCTCATAAATGGCTGGGCCAGTCCTTTCTTCTGAATTAGGCTGATGCCAATAGAAAGTCTAGAGCAGTCTCCTGGTAAAAGACTCACTGCCCATTGACTCCGGAATCTTCTAGGGCCTTCCAGAGCCCACCGGTATAGACCCTTCTAGCAAGAATGCTAGAAGGTTATATAAGGCCGTCTACTGGGGAGCCGGGGGAGTTGTGAGTACCAGTGAGGCAGGGGTAGTGGGTGTCGTGACACGGATCCTGTGATAGTGAGTGCCTGCGGAGATACTGCTGTGGGGAAACGTCGCATCGTGGGATCGACCCGGGAAGATTCAGCGCAGTATTGGACAACTCCTGTGGAAGGATACGACACCGGGGAAACCGTAAGCAAATTGGACTTAAGCAGAAGAGACAGTAAAACCACTTGTTAATTAGCTATATTTGTGATTGCAAATAATATTAGTTTTGCAGAAGCCTCTTAGTCATTTAGCAAAAAATTAATAATAGTAATTTTTAATTATTGGGTTTGTAATTAATAGTAATAATTGTAAATAGTAATTTCTTTTCAATTAAAGTAATTATTTGTCCTTATTGTAAATTAGCTTTAATAAAACATTATTAATTGTAACTAATAATCGTGTTGCTTATTTGTAAACCCACATAAGAATTATTTTAGTTTGTAAAACGTAACAATACTTTCATTAGTTTCGTGGCCCGGTTAAAAATGTAATATTTATATCTATTGGTTCTTCAGAAGTTTTTAAACGTAATATTACTTTATTGGCCGTCTATATTAGTTATATTTGGCGTCATAGTTTCTTTTTTATTTTACTTATAAAAAATTGAAAATTTTAAACCTATTTTAATAATATTCAATTTTGAAACTACGTCAGTCATACATTTTATCTCACCTGGACCCACTTCAAATTTTTTGATATTTATATAAACTAAAGCATATCGTTTATACATTTATTTCATAACAATGTTCAGATTGGATTGCATATCGAGAAAAGGTTTTTTAAATACCTGGTGCAGCAAAAACACCTAGGAGAAAATATTCTGATTAAAAGAAAATTTATGTAA
>NW_025790805.1:0-13393 GCF_021130785.1 Homalodisca vitripennis
CAATTCATTATTTCTCATGTGTTACAGGCAGGCAGCTTTTATCGGTGTTCCATTGTTTTTAGTGTTCACAGGCCATGAAGGGGTTCGTGTGGTGTGTTGTTTAGTTTTTTTTCAAAAGTTACTGGCGGGGGCAGGGTCTATGGTGTTATTGTAAATTTTCGTTGTGTTCAATTGTAACCTAATACGGGTTGGTGTGTGTGTCATTTCCTTTGAGTAATAGAGTATATTTTACAAGAGGAAAAATGGATAGTACTTTGTCAGTTTTTCATATAGATTTTGTAAAGTTTTATTTTTAGTTATTGCTTATGTTAAAGTACTGTGGGTCTTCAAATCATTTCTTAAAAGAACTTCGGTGAGTTTATTAACTTTCTATTAATTTCTACTCATTAACTTTTCATTCGGTTTTTTTTAACTTGCGGGAAAGAGGATAGATTCCAATCCTCAAAAACTATGGGCATTAAAAGCGGTTATGAAATCATCACATTGTATATTAATGCGTTGAGTCCTAATATATTGTTGGACTTGATATGTATTGAAAGAGTTACACACTTGTAAAATATCTTGTACAAAGGTTCTGGCGATTGCTTTATTACGCGGTACATGTTATCTAGATATATAAAAGTGCTGGTCAGATGGTATGAAACAGCTTGAATCTGCTATTATAAAGTAAAATAAAATGTTTTGTAATATACAATGGCTTTTTAAATACCCGTTATCCTTTCCATTCTGCCAGTCCTTTCTGATGGTTGAGTTTTTAAATTGCAATCTTTTTAAACTGTTATAAACCAAATGAGAATAGAGTATCAATACTCTAATCAATCACTCAAGGTAATAAAAAGAGGGACATGGATTGAGGAACAATGGATGACGGATATCGATTTGTTACAGATTAAATTTACGTATTTATGTTTAATGCATGAATTCCTCCCATTGGGATGTGATATGATTTATTGAAACATTTCACACAACAGTTGGTTATGTATAACATAATACTCGGGGCGAGTTCCTTAGATGTAAAAAATTTATGTCCTTATTATTTCAGAGCACCTCTACAGTCTAAAATCAAACTCCTGGCTCAGAATGGAATGTTTTTCAATTAGGTGATGAGCAATCCAGAATTTTTTCGAATCCCAATTCCCGGAAATCTTAAAAAATTTAATTCTAAAAATTTCAAATCCCTAGATATGGAAATTTTTGAAATAAATTTAATTATGAAAATTAACAAGATTAACCAACCAATTTAATTTCTGGTCCATTCCTTCCAAATCCACCCCTGGTCTTAGTAAATAAAAAACAATTTTTAAAACTATAAAAAAAATATATTTTTCTGGAGAGTGCATTATAAGGACCTCACAAAAAAATAAGAACGCGCGCTTAAGTGAATCATTAATTTGTTTCGAATCAGCCGAATAATAATTATATGACACGGTTTAGATCACTGCAGATTCATATATCTCCATCAAATCGATTTCTCGAGTTCAAAATTTTGTAGATTTTGGGGATGGATTCGGCTTTTGAACTTTATGCAACTAGGTTTTTATTCTCCCTGCCCTCCCTTGCCTCATAGAAAATGTAGGTGTGATACGGAAGTTTGTTAACTACTGAAGCTCGATAACTTGATACGGTGGCGTAATAATACCAAAGCTTTATTTTGAATTGCTGATACTCAGGCATTTTTCTGGGTGAACACACCACCAAAATAGATTTCTTTAGCTCATTTCCTCTATTGAATATAAATAGCTGGAGTACGTTCTAAATTTGTATTGTTGCTATGGTTCTGTCTTGACTGCCTAACCAATTCATTAATTTTTTCTCCGTGTTGACAGGCAGGTCAGGCTTTTATGGTGTTCATTGTTTTTAGTTGTTACAGGCATTGAAGGGGTTCGTTGTTGGTGTGTTGTTTAGTTTTAGTTTTTCTTGTTCTCCAAAGTTACTGGCGGGGCAAGGGTCTATGGTGTTTATTGTAAAATGTTCGTTGAGTTCATTGGTAAACTCTTCATACGGTTGGTTGTAGTGTCATTCCTTTCAATAATAGAGATATTTTTACAAGAGGAAAAAATGATAGTAACTTGTCAGTTCATATAGTATATTTGTTAAAGTTTTATTTTTAGTTATGCTGTAAGTTACTGTGGGTATTTGCAATCACTTTTACTTAAAGAAACTGTCGGTGGAGTTTATTACTTGTCTATTAATTGTCTACTCATTTAACTTTTTCATTCGGTGTTTTAAACACTTGGCGGAAGAGGATACGATTTCCCAATCCTTCCAAAAATTATATGGGCATCAAAGCGGGTTTATGTATATATTCATGTATGATTAATGCTGTTAGTCCTATATGATTGTTGGACTTGATATGTAAGAAGAGTTTTACACACTTGATTAAATATCTTGTACAAAGTTCTGCCGAATTGCTTTAATTTACGGTACATGGTTATAGAATATATATAAAGTGCTTGTCAGATGGTATTGATCAGCTTGATTCTGCTATATATAAAGTAAATAAAATGTTTGATATACAATTGGCTTTTTAAAATACCCTTCATCACCTTTTCCATTCTATTGCCAGTCTTTTCTGTGTTTTGAGTTTTAAATTGGCTAATCTTTTTTAACTGTTATAAAACCAAATGAGAAAGTAGAGTATCAATACTCTAATCAATCACTCAGGTAATAAAAGAGGACATGGATTGAGGACAAAGCGATGACGAAATCGATTTGTTACAGATTAAATTTACGGTTAGTTTAATTGCTGATATCCCTCATTGGAGTGATTTTATTGAAAAATTTCACCAACAGTTGTTATTATAATAAATAACTCGGTTCCTTAGATGTAAAATTATGTCCCTTATTATTTCAGAGCACACTCTACAGTCTAAATCAACTTCTGAAATGATATGTTTTCAATTATGTGATGAGCAATCCAGAATTTTCGAATTCCAATCTCCGAATCTTAAAGAAAATATTAATTCTAAAATTTTCAATAATCCTAATAGGGAATATTTTAATAATTTTAATTATGAAATTAACAGATTATAACCACCAATTTAATTTCTGTTCATTCTTCAATAACACCCTTGGGGTCTTTGATAAAAAAAAACCAATTAAATATAAAAAATATATTTTCTGGAGGCAATATAAGACTACAATAATAAGAAAACGCGCTTTAACGTGATCATTAATTTTGTCGATTCAGCCGATAATAATTTAAATGACACGGTTTGATCATGTCTGCAGATTCAAATATCTCTCATCAATCGGATTCTCGAGTTCAAAAATTTTGTAGATTTTGGTGGGATTCGGCTGTTGACTTATCACTAGTTTTTATTCTCTTGCCTCTCCTTGGCTCTCATAGAATGTAGGTGTGATTACGAGTTGTTACTACTGATCTCGTTAACTTGACTACGGTTCGTAATATCCAAAGCTTTTATTTTGAAATTGCGATTACTCAGCATTTTTCTGTGAAACACACAACAACATAGATTTCTTTAGCTTTCATTTCCTCTACTTTGAATTATAATAGCTGAGTTACTTATAATTGTATTGTTGCGTTTGGTTCTGTCTTGCTGGCCTAACCCAAGTTCATTATTTCTCAGTGTTACAGGCAGGCAGCTTTTGGTGATTCAATTGTTTTTAGTGTTATCAGGCCCGATGATGGGTTCGCTGTGGCTTGTGGTGTGTTGTTTAGTTTTTTTTCTCAAAGTTACTGGCGAGGGGCAAGGGTGTATGGCTGTTTATTGTGAAATTTCGTTTGTGTTTCATTGTTACCTAAGTTCGGGTTGGTGTGTGTCATTACTTTGTATAATAGAGATTATTTTTACAAGAGGAAAAATTGATAAGTACTTGTCAGGTTCATAGAGATTTTTGTTAAAAAGTTTTATTGTTAGTTTGTTATTTTTATTATTATTTTTACTGTAAGTTACTGTGGGGTTTCACTCCCATTTCTTAAAGAACTTGGTTGAGTTTGAGTTTAGTTACTTTCTATTAATTTCTACTCATTTGAACTTTTCATTCGGTTTTCTTACACCTTGCGGAAAGGAGGATAGATTTCCAATCCTCAAAAAATAATAATGGGCATTAAAGCGGTTATGTAATATCAATGTTATATTATGCGTAGTCGTAGTCTATTATATTGTTGCGAACTAACTACAAACTTGCCTGACTTATCTTGATCACACTATCGCTCTGCTATGAACCTTGATATGTATGAAAGAGCTATACACACTTGTGTAAAATGATCTTGTACCAAAAGTTCTTGCCGATTGGTTTTTATTACCGGTACATGTTGTAGAGATATAGATAAGTTTGCTGTCAGATGGTATGGAACAGCTTGAATCTGCTATTATTAAAGATAAATAAATGTTTGATTATACAATGGCTTTTTAATTACCCGTTATCCTTTCCATTCTGCCCAGTCTTTCTGTGTTTGAGTTTTAAATTGCCAAAATCTTTTTAAACTGTTATTAAAACCAAATGAGAATAGAGTATCAAGACTTTCTAATCAAATCTCACTAGGTGAATAAAAGAGGACATGGATTGAGGACAACGGATGACGAAGTCGATTGTTTACAGATTTAGATTTTACGGGTTTAGTTTAAATGCTGAATCCTCCATTGGAGTGATTTTATTGAAAATTTCACAACAGTTGGTTATTTTTAAAATTAAATACTCGGTTCCTTAGATGTAAAATTATGTCCTTATTAAATTTCAGGGGGGAGGAGCACCTTACAGTTAAATCAACTTCTGAATGAATGTTTCAAATTAGTGGATGAGCAATCCAGAATTTTCGAAATCCATTCCGGAATTCTTAAAAAATTAAATTCTAAAAAATTTCAAATTAATCCTAATAGGAATTTTTAATAAATTTAATTATGAAAATGTAACAGAATAACCACCAATTTAAATTTCTGTTCATTCTCCAAAACCACCCGGTCTTAGTAAAAAAACAATAAAATATAAAAAATATATTATTCTGAGAGGCTATATAAGACTCAAAATAAGAACGCGCTTAAGTGATCATTAATTTGTCGATCAGGCCGATAATAATTAATGACACGGTTGGATCACTGGCAGATTCAAATATTCATCAATCGATCTCGAGTTTCAAAATTTTGTAGATATTTGGTGGATTCGGCTGTTGATTATCACTTAGTTTTTATTCTCTGCCTTGCCCTGTGCTCATAGAATGGTAGGTGTGATACGAGTTGTTACTACTGATCTGTAACTTGATTCTGGTGTAAATATCCAAAGCTTTTTTTTTTGAATGCGGTTATCAGCATTTTTTCTGGTGAACAACACAAATAGATTCTTTAGCTCATTTCCTTCTATTGAATATAATAGCTGCAGTACTTATAATTGTATTGTTGGCTTGGTTCTGTCTTGCTGCCTAACCAATTCATTATTTCTCAGTGTTACAGGCAGGCAGCTTTATGGTCGTTCATTGTTTTTAGTGTGCCATCAGGCCATTGAAGGGTTCGTGACTGGGGGTGTGTTGTTTAGTTTTTTTCTCAAAGTTCACTAGCGGGGGCAGGGTTATGGTGTTATTGTACAATTTCGTTGTGTTCATTGTAAAACATAATACGGTTGTGGTGTCATTTCCTTTGTAATAGAGATATTTTACAAGTGGGAAAATGATAGTACTTGTCCAGTCATATTAGATATTTGTAAAGTTTTATTTTTAGTTATGCTGTAAGTACTGTGGGTTTCCAATCATTCTTAAAGAACTTCGGTGAGTTTATTACTTTCTATTAACTTTATAACTCATTTAATTTTCATTCGGTTTTTTCACTTGAGGAAAGAGGATAGATTCCAAATCTTCAAAAATTATGGGGCATAAAGCCGGTTATTGTAATTCATGGTATATTATTGCGTTTTCTATATATTGTTGGACTTGATTTGTATTGAGAGTTACACACTTGTAAATATCTTGTTACAAAGTTTCTTGCCGATTGGACTTTATTACGGGTACATGTTATAGATATATAAGTGCTGTCAGATGGTCATGAAACAGCTTGGAATCCTGGCTATTTTAAAGTAAATAAATGTTTATATACAATGGGCTTTTTTATTACCTATAATCCTTTCCACATCTCTGCCAGTCTTTCTTTGTTGAGGTTTTAAATTGCAATCTTTTAAACTGTTATAAACCAAAATGAGAAGTAGGAGTATCAAGTACTCTAATCAATAACTCAGGTAATAAAAAAGAGGGACATGGATTGAGGACTAAAGGATGACGGATATCAGATGTTCAGGGATTAATTTTACGTGTTACGTTTAATGCTGAAATCTAGCATTGGACGTGATTTTACTTGAATAATTTCAAACAGTTGATATTATAATAAAAATACTCGGTTCCTTAGATGTAAAATTATGGTCCTTATTATTTCAGAGCACCTCTACAGTCTAAAATCAACGTCTTTATGAATGAATGTTTTCACTTAGGTGAATGAGCAATCCAGGAATTTTCGAATCCAATTCCGAATCTTAAAAAATTAATTTCTATAAAATTTCAAAATCTGATAATAGAGAATTTTTAATAATTTAATTATGGAAATTTAACAGAATAACCCACCAAATTTTAATTTCTCGTCATTCTCAAACCACCCCTGGTCTTAGTTAAAAAAAACAATAAAAATATAAAAAATATATTTTCTGGAGGCAATATAAGACTACAAAAATAAGAACGCGGCTTAAAAAGTGATCATTAATTTCGTCGATCAGACAGATAACTAAATTAATGACACGGCTTGAATCACTGCAGATTTAAATATCTCATCAATCGATTTCTCGGAGTTCCAAAAAATCTTTGTTAGTATTTGGTGGGATTTTCGGCTATTGACTTATCACTAGTTTTTATTCTTCTGCCCTCCCCAGTGCTCATAGAGATGTAGGTGTGATACGAGTTTGTTACTACTGATCTCGTATAACTTGATAATCGGTCGTAATATCCAAAGCTTTATTTTGAATTGCGATTACATTCAGCATTTTTCTGGTGAACAACACACAGAATAAGATTCTTTAGCTCATTTCCTCTATTGAACCTATAAATAGCTTGAAGTACTTATAATTGTATTGTTAGCTATGGTTTCTGTCTTGCTGCCTTAACCAAATTTCATTATTTCATCAGTGGTTACAGGCTGGGCAGGCTTTATGGTGTTCATTGTTTTTAGTGTTTACAGGCTATGAAGGAGTTCGGTGTGGAGTGTGTTGTTTAAGTTTTTTTTTCTCAAAGTTACTGGCGGGGGCGAGGGTTATGGTGTTATTGTAAATTTCGTTGTGTTCATTGTAACCTAATACGGTTGGCTGTGTGTCATTCCTTTGGATACTAGAGACTATTTTACAAGAGGAAAAAGAGTAGTATTGTCCATTCATATAGTTTTTGTAATAGTTTTTTTTTTTAGTTTATGCTGTAAGTACTGTGTGGTTTCAAATTCATTTCTTAAAGATCTTCGGTGAGTTTATTACTTTTTAGTATATTTCTACTCATTTAACTTTTCCTTCGGGTTTTTTACACTTGGCGAAGAGGATAGATTTCCAATCCTCAAAAATTAGGGGCAATAAAAGCGGTTATTGTAATATCATGTATATAGATGCGTAGTCTATTATATTGTTGGACTTGATTAGATTCAAGATTCAAGATTCAAGAATTCAAGATATTTTATTGTCATTAAAGCAATTTTTACATGCTATAGACAAAAGTCATAGCAGGCATTATTTAAACAGTTTACCCTAAAAAACTTTAGTATATTTTAAAAAACAATAATAAACTAATTAATTAACAATTCATAAACTAAAACTTAAATAAATAAACATGGACACATACAAAACTTAAAGTTATAAATAGTAAATAAAAATTATAAAAATAATTAAAAAATCAGGGTATCAATATCCCAAATTGTCTAAAAATTCGACAAACAGAGTAGAAATAGCATTCAATTTTTAAAAACCATTTACTTGAACAATCAACTTTTAAATCTATTCATTTCTACACGAAAAAGCTCTCTGAAGGTAGTTTATTAAATTAATTTAATTTCTTCATGGAAGGGGATGTGGCTACTTTTTGATTTTTCCCTAACCTTACTGAAAACTTGATTAAAGTAAAAAGTTAGTTGTATTTCCTTGTATCTTGAGGGTATGAAGATTCTTGCTCTAAAATGTTAAAATGGTACAAATTTTCCTTAACACTAACTAAAACAAGAATAAATATACATACCTAGGGAAATGTCATTATTTGAAGTTCTTTAAAAAATGGGCAATACATGAACTCTCTTTCAGGTATAGATTTAAATTGACCTTAGAGCTTTCTTTTTTGCCAAATAAAAATTCTATCTGAATGAACTGCTATTACCCCAAAAGGTGTAATTCCATACCAGAAGATGAAGATATTTAAAAAAGGCAATAGTTAGGCTTGTAATCAACCATGGACAAGTGAACAAAATGTTTTTTAGTTTTCTTCTTAACAGGATAGATAACCCTAGATACAACTTCTTTAACAGAGGGACTAGTTAAACCATGTGAGCTCCAACTGAACCTGCTGTCCAGATGAATGCCAAGTAATTTAACAGGCTTACTACTTCGAACTACTTCCCAATTCATGAGAGAAAATTAGTTTTTCAGGTCATTTACGTATTATTTACCATCCATCCATTTTGATTTAAAACCATTCCAGGAGCCGATACCCATTAGAATTATTTTGTTTAGTTATCCAACTTATCTAAAGGTTTTGTCACAGTTTAAAAAGGTGTTGTATTTCATTTCCGCATATAATACAGTTGGGACTTTTGGCATGTTTAATGATATAAATCGTTCTCACAGCAACTATAAAAAAGGAAAAGGTCCTAATACTGATCCTTGTGGAAAACTCCTTTCTCTTGTAATTTTTAAAAATCTGTATTTTTCATTGATTTATTGTTACCATTTGTTTTCTTCCACTTTTAATATGATTTTATAAAATGGATTTCTTTATTTTTAATTCCATAGTTTTGCAATTTATTTCAATCAGTAGGATTTATTGTGAAATACAATCGATGCCTTTTGTTAAGTCAATCAAGGTAGCAGAGGAAGATTAGTTTTATTTTCATAAGTTTGTTAATACTTTGTTCTAGCCAATATTTTCTAGAGCCTTGATTTGTGTGAAGACCTTTTTTATAAATCCAAATTGTTTCTTTGCAAATGAAACTCGTTTTCATTAAATAATAATCCATTTAGTTTGCTTCTTTAACTGCCACATTCAAATATTTTACTAAAAAATAGGGAATAAGGAGAAAGTCGGCCGGTAACTTGAGAGGGTTACATTTTTTTCACCCTTCCTTTTTCTTACTGATTGGATCTGACAGTCAGTGGTTTTCAAAATTATCATCTTGAACATTAAAACTTTTTGTTTGTTGAAAATATTATTTAATTTTATAAACTTGTTTTTAAATATATTTATTTTGATAAACTATTTCTATTTATTTATTTATTATTATTATTTGAAATTTATTGTGTTATTTTAATAAAATATGGGACTAAAAAAAACAACTAAATACACCATGTGGAAAAATGCCATAAAAAATGTAAGTAAATGCAGTAAAGGTGTGTGTTGTTAAAAGGGCAGCTGTTCAAAGTCTGGTACCATTTAAAAAACTGCTTCTTCTTTTTGGACATGATGAAGAGTATGAAGAAAATCAAACAAATTTAAAATGAAAGTGGACTTGTAAAAACCCTGGCACCTGAAATTGACTTTTAATAATGGAAATGAGCGAAGATTGAAAGGGGAAGTACTTAAAGAATTAACTCCAAGGGAACTGGAAAGAATCAACAAGCCAATATTGAAAACACTGAACAGATGATCTTTAAAAGCAAATGAGAAAATTAAAAATCTTAAATGTTCAACACCCATCAACGTAGAAAAAACCCTTAGTTTCTCAAAAAAGGAAGAAAAATATAGAACTGTTAGAAATTGGAAAAAAATCAGTGAACTATAATAATGAAAGCATAAGTCTGAGATTAATAAAGTGCATTTAGGGCAACAGACAAGTCTACCTGTAAATTATTACAACACCATCTGGCAGTAAAAACACATCCTTAGAGCCTGGAGCTTCAGAAAAAATTTTTTCCAGATAATTCTTCTAACAGGTTCTAAAAAATAAAAAACCAAAGAACCAGAAAAAACAAAGTTCATGAACAAAAATGATAGCAACATATTCATATTCAAAAAACCGTTACGACGTTATGAGTACCGAAAATTGATCGGCAAAAACATTACCCGGAAAAACAAGAAAACCAAAAAACACAACAAGAAAAAGATGAATAAAAAAAATTAAAAGAATTTTAATATGTCGGCTGACAGCCCAGGGTAGGGAACTTGTCCTACAATTTTAAAATAAAATATTAAGTGGACCCATGAAGCAGTGAGTTTTATTAGGCCGGAGGAGTGTACAAAATGGAATATACTTGGAACATTGTTATAACACTGAGGAAGAAAAACTTGGCTATGAAGATACCTTAGGTGAATATTAGCGGGACCAAAGATGTTGCTACTAATGATGCTCAAAGGAGGCCATCACAAGTTTATTTAGGTCGTGTTAGATAAATAAAAACCTAACCACAAGGGTTGTTTTAGTAGAAAACTGTACTCATAGTATGGACTAGGTTGATTGGGTCCTGTGTGAACAAAGAGAGGTGACACGTCAAAATGCTCAATTTAAACAACTGAGTGAGCAGCATTGACAATGTTACACTTGTCGAGTTAAGTAAAGCTGAAAGGTCCTGCATATCAACGTCATGGTATGAACTTTAAATAGCGACCGTCAAAAAATTGGCTGGCAGAACAGATAGCCAAGGCAGTTAGAGGATGCTCAAAGCATGTTGCAGGGACACATTCCAGCAACACCCATCAAACAATGAAGTGTTTTGCCTCAAAGTTGCCATCAGGACTCCGGATGGTCAGGCACAAACCATCCGGGGAAAACTCTCCGCCTTCCCTTCCCACCATCCTCCAGGACCAGCTAGAACAGAAATCATTCACGTCGGACTGACCTAAATGTGGTTTTCATTTAAAATGTACCAATGTATTAGAAATAAGTTAGATTTTATTAGAACTATGGTTAAAACAAAATTTAAATGTCGATGTAATTACTTTTAAGTGGAACACTGGTTGTCCTTATGAAGAAATCTGAATTTTTTTACATTCCCATTAATTTTTAATCTAGGTAGTATTTACTTGTAGATGATCCTCCTTTAAGTAGAGGTGGTTAGGTTTGATTTTTGTTAAACAGGGTATTAGTTTTAATGTTTTAAATTTAGATAATTTTATTTGACACTTTTTGTGTTTGAAGCATGGGCCTGTGATATTTCCCAAATTTTTAACTAGTAGTAATAACTTTTTTATCGTCACCAATTCTAATGTAATACTTTTTTGTATTTTTGGAGAAATTCTTTTTTTTTTGAATGATAAGTTTGGGAAATTTAAAAGTGATATAACAGGTGTTTTTTAATATAAAATAATCAATTTTTCAATTAAAAACAGACATTTTTTAAATTTGCTTCGTTCATTTGATTATTTTTTTTAAAACCAGAAGAGACTAGAGAAAAGGCATGTCTAGATAATTTTTACTAATCTTTACAAGAATATTGTAAATGCGAGGTGGTGAAACCAAACCTTTCGACCATGGTGTCTTTGCACTTTTCATGAACAGGACAAGAAGACAAACCCGACAAGCCTTTTAACATTCAGAAAATTTTGCCCGCAAACAATATGAAATTTTAAAAGAAATGTTATCTAAATAAACTGGCACAATTAATTTCATTTAAAACATTGACCAAGCATTTGAGACCTTTTTTTATTTACTGACAACCCTTTGGAAAGAAAAAATTTAAAAAGAGAGAATGAAAAGTAAAAAGCATAAAAGGGGCAAATAGAAAATGGTTCACCCAAAGTTAAAAAAATTGGGATCTGGTAAGAACTGATGAACGATTCAAACAAAGTAAGGTTCCCAATGAAAAGTATGTAGAAAATATATAAAGAATATAAAAAAAGTATAAAAAAAAAGTAATGAAGAGAAAAGAAATTTTAAATGAAAACTAAAAAAAAAATTAAAGTAATAGATGCAAGGCAGCTTGGAAATAATTTAGGTTTGGTCCAACAATAAAAAAAAATATTCTGAAAATTAAATATAAAACCAGTTTTTAATTATTTGTAGGCTCTGTTGCAACATGACCAAGGAAAAGTATACAAGGTTTGTATGAAAGTTACACATTTGTAAAATTTCTTGTACAAAGTTCTGCCGATTCTTTATTGGGTACATTTTATAGATATATAAGGGGCTGTCAAGGGTATGAACAGTTGAATCTCTATAAAAAATAAATAAATTTTTGATATACAATGGTTTTTTTAATCCCCTTATCCTTTCCTTTCTGCCAGTCTTTCTGTGTTGAGTTTTAAATTGAAATTTTTTTAACTGTTAAAAACCCAAAAAAAGGAATGAGTATCAATACTCTAATCAATCATAGGTAATAAAAGGGACGGAGAGGACAAGGGAGATGACAATCGATTGTTACAAAATTAAATTTACGGTTTGTTTTTTGCTGAATCCCCCATTTGGGGGATTTTTTGAAAAAATTTAAAACAGTTGTTATTTAATAAAACTCGGTTCCCTTTGATGTAAAATTATGTCCTTATTATTTTAGAACACCTCAAAAGTCAAATCAACTTTGAATGAAGTTTCAATTAGTGATGACAATCCCGAATTTTTGAATCCCAAATTCCGAAATTTAAAAAAAAATTTAAATTTTAAAAATTTCAAATCCTAAAAGGAATTTTTTTAAAAATTAAATTATGAAATTAAAAAGAATAACCACCAATTTAATTTTTGTCATTCTCAAAACCCCCCCTGGGTTTTTGTAAAAAAAACAAAAAATATAAAAAAAATATTTTCTGGGGGGCAATATAAAACTACAAAATAAGAAACCCTTAAATGATCATTTAATTTTTTCGATCACCGATAATAATTAATGCACGGTTGACACTGCAGATTTAAAAATCTCATCAATCGATTCTCGAGTTCAAAATTTTGTAGATTTGGGGATTCGGCTTTTTACTTATCATAGTTTTTTTTTCTCTGCTCCCTTTCCATAAATGTAGGGTGTACGGTTGTTACTACTGACTGTAAATTATCGGCGTAAAAACCAAAAATTTATTTTGAATTGCGATACCCGCATTTTTCTGTGAACCCCACACAAATAGATTCTTTAGCTCATTTCCTCTATTGAATATAAAGCTGAGTACTTAAATTGATGTTGCCCATGGTTCTGCGCTGCCTAACCAAATTTACTATTTTTTATTATTTTCAGTGTTACAGGCAGGCAGCTTTTTGGGGTTTCATTGTTTTTTAGTGTTACAGGATGAAGGGGTTTTTGT
>NW_025790806.1:0-10234 GCF_021130785.1 Homalodisca vitripennis
TTAATTTTAATTTTTCCAACATGGTAATACTAATATAACTGTTTTCTTTATTTTTTTAAAAAGTAGGGAACATAAAAAACAAACTAGTAAACTGCAACTAATGAATATTTTCAGTATCGTATTAAACTTTTTAAGAATATCTCCATTATTCATTTCAATTTCAATTAAAAAAAAATAAAAAAAAAAAATTGAACAATAAGCAAGGTGATTAGTGCATCTGTTACATGATATTACAAATTTGACTGTACTAGAGGAAATTACATGTCTTTATTATTTACATTTAAAACATACTTAAAGTTGATATTTTTGGTTATTTTATTTCAATTCTTCCTTCACAATACAAGTTAAATTTTAGTTCATTAAGCACACAAGGTGGCGTTATAAAGAAGGACACTTCGCATTCAACACTCGTAAAAACCTGTCATTTGGGAGTTGGAAGTCCTCTATCCCAATTAAAAATAATCTCTTTGTGTATAATTTCTAAAAAAAAGGAATAAATGAACTGGAACTTCTTTTTGAAGAATTTTTGGTGTGTTTATTTTCAGTTAAAGACGTTAAACCCATTGTCTTAAGGTGGTCCAGGTTTTAAATTTGCTTGTTAAAAAAAGGGCATGGTATATTTTACTTAAGGTCAACCCAACAAAATAGAAAAAGTAAAGTTTTTTAAAGTTACTTACACCAAAGATAGAGTATGATAAAATAAAAAGTCTAAATTAAAACGTTCTTGAAAACAGACCATTTATTTTAGTATTTTGTTTTTTTCTGTTAAAATAAAATAAAATACCGATTGATAGATGTATAAGTAATTAAAACTACAAACCGAATAGATCCTGTCCGTAAAAACACACCTCTTTTTTTTCCCAAAAATAGTTGATAAATTAGTTTATAAGCGTGTTATAGGACAATTCCTTAACGTATTGGAAAAACCTCAAAAACTTGAAACAAATTTAGTTTTAGTTCGCACAATTGATCGGTTTAAGCATCTTTTGATCGTATACTATGTTAATTATCTATCTGCTTTACTCTCAATAAAAAAATTTTTCCCCTTTCTTCTCTACCAGACATACTCGATTGATTGAAAACATATCTATCATAAAGTTATATTTAAGAATTTATTGTTTTTTATAAATCATTTAATGGGGAAAAATGCATTAAAAATTATATATTTTCAATATTTAATTGCATTAGAACTTTAGAACACGATATTCATTCTTGGTCAACAATATATTTTAGATGATTTGCTATTCCGTGTTATAAATAAAATGCTGTCATATATAAGTTGTTGGGTAATGTCAACTAAAATTACTTACTTACTTAAAACTGATTTTAAGTAAAACTAATGAAAACTCCTTTTTATGTTTTTTACTCAAATTATAGAATTGGGTTTCCTCCATTTTGATTTTTATTTGATGGTGAGCTATAGTTTTATATTTTCTAGGAAGACCATTTTCTACTCCGGCGTTCCTGAGTTTATCTTTGTTAATTTAGAAACAAAATAAAGTTTGTTCATTAAAGACTTTCAATGTGTGGTAGTAAGTTAACGTAAAAAATTATTTTTTTTTAAATTTTTTTTTTATTTTTGTATATTTTTTATTTAAGCTTTTCTGAGTATTTTAAAAAAAAAGAGCAAGAAAAATTTAAGGTCTAGAAGTATTTTTTTTTTTATTTTTTAAAAATTGTATGTTCTAGAGTTTTTATTTTTTTGAGCAGTTACCACCTCAGCTTCAACACTGGTGATGGGGAACCCAAAGCCCCACCAAACAGTAGTCATATAGGCCATATGATGATGGGAAGTAAAAAAGCTGGAGGCATTGGGAAAATCCAGAAAAGAAAGGGTAACGCCGAGGAATTATAAACTACGGACAAAGTTTAAATTTTTAAACTGATGGGGAAAGGACCAAGGTCCCGGTAGACTAACTGAAAAGTCATAGCCCAACTTCAAGGATTTTAGGAGGGGCATTGGGTTTAACCAATCCATTTTGATGGCAGAAAAGGGGCTATTTGGGAAATTGGTACCAAAAATTCAGTGATGAAAAATCCTCACAGACCTGTGTCCTTTCCCCCCCGGAAAATGGTGCCCCTTTCCCGCAAGAAAAAATGCAGGCACAGTAGCTAATTATAAAACATAAAAATTCAATTCCGTTAGCGATTTGGAGGCTATCAACCAATATTTAAAGATTTTCCAAAACCCACCCTCCTCAGAAAATGTTTCATGGGAAGACCAAAATGTTAATGAGGGTTCAAAAAACGTGCTTGGACAAGACCCCAAAAATGTTTTTGTTGGCAGGATCCCCTTGGTTAGGCCATATGTTTGCAATAGCTTTTAATGGGGAAAAACCCTAAGTGGGATTAAAGTTTTAGAACAGCTTAAAAGGAAAATAGGATCACACCACTGTCGCTACAAAAACTGGACATGAGCGAATCACCGAGCGGAGTTGGGAGCGGAATGCTACGAAGGAACTGGCTGAAGAAAAGGAGGATTAAATCTTGGAGAAATGAGTAGAAGAAAAAGTTTTCATACCAGGGGGTTTTTAAAAGGTATTTATAACTTAATTCAAATAAATTGCCAGTTGTTACAATGGGAAAAGGGATAGGGGCCCACTTTAAAAACCCCGGGGTTTCCCCAAAGTCCGGTTTTTTTAAAACAAATGACTCATTTTTTTTAAAAACTATACAAAATATCTTGACCAAACTTTTTTCCCCCATGTTCCACATTAGGGATATGTGGTCCTCAGATTTCTCTATCTATTTTTTTTTAAAAAAATTAAAAAATAAAAACAAAAATTTAAAAAATTTTAAAAATTATTTCTTTTTTTGTTTTTTTTACCAAATTTTTTTTATCACAATCTAATATAATTCAGGTCAGTACTGTCACAAAGACATATAAAACACTGGGAAAGTTTCAGAAACATTCCCTTAAATGGTTGCTCAGGAAAACGGGTCATAAACATTTACATTTTTAACATGGGCAAAGATAGAGCGTTTAACTTACCTTTTAAGGTTTACATAAAACATTTATAGGGTTTCCCTGCTTGTCCCAGTAAAGATGCGTAGACTAAGCATCCTTTACCACGTTCGGGCTATAGAAATTCGTTAAATGCAAAAAATACTTAACTTTTTACAACGCTGTATACAAGACCCCTTTATTGGAACTCAATACAACAAAATACAAATTACTTTAAACTATAAAGTGAATATATGATCTTTTGAGTGATAGTTTAGGAATGTATGAGACTAATATTGTATTATATTATACTATTAAATTCCTAATTTTTCTATTAATAATTTTCTAAATTTTGTTTGAATAATTTTTGTCACTAAACAAAATGGAAAAAACCCTTATCAATTCCTCCACTCTTTGCTTAAATTATTTCATTAGGACCTTTATAGCTAAAACTAAACGTTATACATTGCCACTTTCTTATAAGCGGAAGCAACCACGTGTGATTTCTCTTTGGCAATACCAAGTAAGAGGGTCGAGTTACAATACTTATCAAGAAATCACAAAGTCGACGTAGATGCCTAAAATTGACAATAAATACGAAGTTACCGTGCATCTAGCTGGAAAGACAATGAACTAGTGACAATCAGGAATAGTGGTAACACTTGCGTTGTTATTCCGTGGCGAAGGTTAGGTTCCTTGAGATCTCATCTGACCCTGCTACTTCCATTTGTCACCAAGTTGCGCAACTCTGATTGGATTTTACTATTGTACGAGTTTAAATTTTATTTCTTTCAATATACATGATACTGAGTTACTTACAAATTTTGTGTACTTCTGCGCAAAGTTCCTAAATAACAAAGTGCGTAATTTTCAATCCCTAAATTAATTCCTATATTTTTGTTGCAACATGATAAACTATTAATACTTTATATCCGAAGTTACATGCATAATATTATAAAAGGTGTACATCTTGAATAATTTGTCTTTGGTAAATCTCATTCATTTTGAAAAATAACTAAATTTACAGAACATTAAAATAAACACTACCATGAAACGTAAAAAATATGAATGAAAACTTCTTACAATTGAATTATTAGCCAACTTTGAAATTTCTTATGGAACGCTGTATAATTCCTTGTAGATTTTAATATAAAACAACATTTTAATTTAATGTTCTTGTAAGTTCTTCGAAAAATGCTATTAAAGTAAAACCCTCAAAAATTAATAAATTACAATTTTTACTAAAATAAGCACCGTTGACTTAGTAATTTTAAACGAAATAAAAAAACCGATGACATTTTTTTTAAAACAACTATCAGTTGGTCCCCCAATACCATAAAAATCATAAAACCAAGTTTGAAAATACTTTTAATAGGGGGGGTTGCATTGAGCCCAGTTTTTTAAGTCCACTTAAATTTCCCACAAAAAAAAAATTAATAAAGTGTTGTTTCATAAAGTCATTTTAAAAAGCCCAGGTCTTAATTTTAAATTTTAAAAATATAACACATTTTTCATAAAGCCCGGGTTCACTGAGTCCATTTTCTGAAATATTATTAAAACAGCAGTCTCCGTAAGTCCAGTGGCATAGAGTCAGGAGTTCAGTTTAAAAAGCGTTTGGCACCATGCCGCGTGCAGCTGCAAGTAGTTTTCGTCGTTCACCCGCAGGCGCGTTTTTAAACTCAGATTAATTTTTTCCTTAATGATTTTTTTTTAAGGTTTGTTTCGCTTTTTATCACTTTTTTAAAAAGTGCTTGTGGTTGTTTATAACGAAAATTTAATTTTTAGCGTTTACCATGAGAAAATTTTTTGTAACAATATACGATATTGGTTTTTGTACCCCCTTCTTAGTCAACAAACTTCAAATACTGTACGATTATCTGAAAAATTAAAAAAAAAAAATTAAATATTATTTAAAAGTTTGACTCTTATTTGACCCCGAATAAAAAAAACACCAAAATAACATACCTTTGTGTTACGAATCAATGTCGAATGTTCACGGTGTCCGTTTTATGTTTAAAGATCTTCACATCTTAACGACCCCGTGATGCAAATTTGGGGTTTAAATTTTATTACCGTAAGTATATTTGGACTTTTATTTTTTACTTTTAATTTTGGGAAATAATTTTTAGTCGAATAAATTTCAACAGTGGTTTTTTTATATATCGATTCCCTTTTTTGATTACTTTTACCTGATTTTTTGCATTGTGACAAAAAACTCAATTTTTGTATATTTATATAATTGAAGCTATGTACCACTTTAAATTAAAAAATTCAAGCTTTTGAAAATTTAAAAGCGTAGGGGAATTTTTTACAGCGTTTATATCTTTAGATTTCGAAATTTTGAAACGGAAAAAGTAAAAAAATACATACTTGTCCAATAACGTGGCGGTAGGATTTGGGGTTGGGAAATAATTTTTTAGAAGTTTAAAGAAATGGGACCACATTTTTTAGAAAAATTTTTAAGACAGAAAAAAAGGGATTTTCCCCAGGCCAAAATAAAAAAGGCGGGTTTTTATTTTAGGACTATACATGAAAGTAAAAGTTACTAAATGTATTCCTTAATCATAAATAATAAATAATTTACTCTCTGGAGCTTCTTCGTTAAAAACTGAAAAAGTTATTACATTTTTTGAAAAGCCTTTTTTTATTTTGGTATTATTACAAAAATTGCCTTATTTTAAAATATGTGCAGTTTCTGTGGGTAAAACTAAACTTTTCTAACATTTATTACGTGAGTTTAGTATTTTATAAGTAAACTTTTTCAATTTGGAATTAAACAAAGTTGTATTCAAATTTTTTTTAAGCTTTTCCCTATTTCCATTACGTTTTTTGGGTAAAAGAATTTCACTATAAAATCCATAAATTATAATACTATTAATCCTTAAACCCTGATACTGCCTCACCCATTTTCCCCAAAACCCTCCCTTCAAAGGAGTGGAATTTTTTTAATTTTTAGACCCGCCATTGTTTACATATAGCAATAGGAAACATGTGGCGTCTATATCAAATTACCCTTTTGTATCCTCAAAATTTCATAACAAAACGGTCGGCATAAATATTTTGATATATACATACCATACATACTTCCTTGAAATAAAAAGTGTTAAAATTTCAAAATAAGTCTTTAAAACTGATACCAAAAAAAAGTTTTCGAAAAAAGTCCTTCCTATTTTGAGAATATAAGTAACAAACGAAGGGACGGACATCGATTTTTCTCGTTTATCCGGGGGTGATAATTTAAATAGTATATATTTTCCCTTGTTTTACGAAAACAAAAAAAGCTTTTCTTCAAAACACCCCTTGTTTAAAATTTACTAATTTTTTCAACCCTTAAAAAATGATTACAAACACAAACTTTTTTTTAAAACCGATTCGTGTTAAAATTTTACAATACTTCCACAATTTAAATTAAAAATGGCCCCCCATTATTATTGTTTTCTTGAAAAAAAATTTGGCATTAAAATTATTTATATTGAAAGGGAAACTTTTAGATTTTTTGGGATGAAATCAATTTTGTCCCATTTTATTTAAGTTTTACAAAAAGATTCCCCCACGTTTAGACAAAATGGTAGATTTTTTTGGCTTTTTTAAAAAGTTGAAAATTGTTTTGACATACATTAGACTTAACAACCCCAATAACCGATTTAATTTGACATAATAAAAAATTATTTTAAACTTTAAAAAATTTTTGCAACAAGTAGGCTATTTTGGGGATTAGAAAAAATGAAGTCAGTGTGTATTTTGTTTTTTAAAAGTAATGTTTGCTATCTTTGAATTAATTTTTTTTTTCATATTTTAAATTTAAAGTTTTTCAAAATTCGATCCTACTACAGTTAGGAAAAACTTAATTTGTCCCCTTTTTTTTTTTTCATTCATAAAATTTTTGATTTCGCCTTAAATATCTAAAAATAAAAAATAATTTTTAAAATTTTTATTGTTTTTATTTTAAAAATTTTATTTAACACACAAAAATGGTGCAACATTAATGGATCAAAGCTTTTATTCCAAGGTTAATAAATTGTTATTTTAATTTACTACTTAAGTAGGTACGGGGCTATATTTGGTGGGTACTGGCATCATATTAGTGTTTTTGAAAGCAAAACTTTTCACTTTCAACCCCCCAAATCTGATCGGGTGCAAAATTTACCCTTCCGGGGACCCAATAATTTTTCTTAATCAGATAACCTCATGCAGAATATCTCTGAAGACAATGCATGTGATAAAAATCAATGTATCCCAAACGCCCAAAATTCACCTCCCACACTAGGTCAGGAACTTCAGGGCTACAACCCATGCCCATATCACTTTCCCTGTAGCTCAAAATGATAGCACACCCCACACACAACTAGGAAATATCAAAGGAATGTCATGGAAAAAACTTAATTAGTAGTTCCCCCACACAGAGTAAAATTTGTTTTATTGGATAATCCTCAAGTGATGTAAATATTTATACTCACTAATTAATAGTAAATTTTATTTCAGGGGTAAGGGATTCCAAAAAAATATGCAGGCCGTTTTAAAAAATTTGTTTAATCATACAAAAAAAAAATTTACGAAAAAAAATCACCCGTTATTAAAAATTTTATTACCCCTGTTTAAATTTTTTTTAAATTTGACCTTTTAGTTAATCAGAATATGAATTTTAAAAAATTACAACAAAAAGATTTAAACAGTTGAAAAGCAAAATTTGTTTTAAAAAATTATAAAAATCATTATGGAATTAAAAATAATCAAAACAAAAATAAAATTTTAAAATTATGTTTAACTATATTATAAAATAATTATAGAAAGGTTTTTTTTATTGTTAAGAATTATTTTAAAAATTCAAATATCAATGGTATTTTTATGTATTCTGTTTTGGATGTTTGGCATGTGTTGCAACATCTTTAAAATAATTGTAAATATTCTAGTTTTCTATTAAAATTTTTCTGTAAAAAGAAGGAAAAATTTTTAAAAGCTATGTACCAAAAAAAGGGGGAATAAGAAAAAAGTGGTACAAATTTTTTCAAGAATGTTTTGTTAATTAATGTACTTGGTGTAATAAGTGATTCCTTTCACTTTAGAACTTTATCTATATTAGGCCCACTATTGTCACGGGTTTTTTTTCCAGTTGTGTTAAAAAAATGAACTTTATGCAAAATTAAGCATTTTACAATGTGAATTTTTTCCTTGTCTGGACCAAAATCCCAATATAAGGTGTGACAGTCCAATACTTCCCTTTACATTTCATTTTCATTATTCAATTTAATATATTTTAAAAATCCTAAAATTTTAAGCTTTAACACTTTTTAAAAACTTATTTTTTAAAAATTTTTTTTGCTTTAGTGATTTGCTCACTTTAACATTTCAGTTGTTACTGAACGTTTTTTTTTTCAGGGAGTGTTTTTAAAAAAAAACCATGAAGCATAATAATGAAGCATTTATTAATGATAATTTTCTTACCTGCCTATATAAGATTATCCCTAATATTAAAATTGCTCAATTTAAAAGTCCCCAAATTATCTTTTGGATGTTGTACATGAATTTAATAGTTTTTATTAAATTTAAATTTTTAAAAAAAAAAAAAACACAAAAAAAAAGTTAATTTTAAAACTTAAGTTATACCATGAATTTATATGCTATTCAGTATTTAGTTTAGTCACAGAAAAATTTTTAAATAGTTTTTTAAAAAAAACAATGAACTCAACGAAATGCAAATTTTGGGAAAAGTTGATGAAATTTTTTTTTAATATGTCTAACAAAAGATACCCTTGTTATATTGCTAATTACTGTTTGAATATCTCCCTTTTGGGCCCCTTTTTAATAACAAAACATTTTTTAAAAAATAAGTAACATTCACAGTGTCTTTAAAATAAAAAAATATTTGATTTTCTTTATAAACCCAATTAAACCATGAATTGTACTGTTGTCTTGACCCCTTTTCAGTAGGTTTAGAAAAAAAATAATAATGTAAAACACCTGTTAAAGATTTATGAAAAAACAGTTTTTTTTTACTTTTTAAACAATGGTGGAATATGTGGGGACTTTCCATAATCAATTTTTTTCTTTGTTTAAACCCTTTTCATGGATGTTATTACACAGTTATACACTGGATTAAGAATTTTACTTTTTTAAAAAAAAGTTATAACAAAAAAAATGATACTGCTTTACTTCAGTATTACTTAATGCCAAAACCTAGTTTCAGGTGGGACTTACAAATAATTATTGATTGCAATTAAAAACAACTGAAAACACATACTATATTATTTTTCTTCTTTATCGGGGCCCAAAATATTTACAATAAACTATATTGCTGAATTCAACTCTTTTTATTCTTTACTTTTTCCCACGAAAACCAACATGCATATACTTTTTAAAATTTTAAACCTAACCCTTAAAAAGTTAAAGAATACAGTTTATTTTTAAAATTAATTTAGTGTCACTCACGAGTTTCAGTTAAATTGGAATAATTTTTAATGCATTAAAATTTGGGTACCATTATAAATTTATTTTTTGTAAGGACCCCAAATAAAATATGTGATTTTGCTCACATTTCAATAATTCCATTCCTTCTTTCCATTTCCATTACCCCATTTTAAATAATCTAATTTTTAAACTTTCAGGATCTCTTAAGGAAACTAGATTGAATTTTACCTTAAAAAACTAAAATAGCCATGAAGTTAAAAATTTCTCACTTCAGAAATTCATTTAATCCTGGGCAGTTTTTAGGGAGTGTTTACAAATAAATTTAAATTTCACTTTAAAAAGTTGAAGCATTTTACTACTAATTTTTTATTGAAAGGACCCCAAAATAAAAAAAAAGTGATAAATTTCTCACATTTACAATTCCTTCCCCTCTTCGATATTTCCAAGTACCCCATTCAGAAGTAATCTGAATATAAAAATTTGTAGAACTTTTAAAGGAAAATATGTTTGAACTTTTACCTTTAAAAACAAAAAATTTTGCCATGAATTATTACTGCCACTTTAGAAATTATTTGATACCCCCTGTCATTTTAAGGAAGGGTACAATTAAAAATGAATATTAAATCCTCTTCAAACGTTAAGCATTTTATAATATCAATTATATCAATTGTTAGGACCCCAAAAAAATATGTGATTTTTCTGACATTTACAATTCCATTTTCTCTTTGACCCATTTTTAATGTACCCATTTTGAATAATCTTTATTAACAATGTAGGAATTCATAAAGGGAATGTTAAGGGAAATTTTTACTTCTAAATAAAGCATGCCCCTGAAGTGTAATGCCCCTTAGAAATACATTTGATACCACTGGTTTTGGGTTTTTT
>NW_025790807.1:0-9321 GCF_021130785.1 Homalodisca vitripennis
TAAGGAGGGGAACAATAGACTGTATTAGTTTGTGAATTTGGTTTTTTTATCCAAGCTTTTGTTATCAAAACTGTAATAAAAAAATACAAAGTAAATTTGAATTAGGTAAACCAAATTAAGACGTATTGTGTTGTGTAAGTGTGGTTGTTTGTGTGCTTTTTAGGGGCCAAAATTTCCCTTTTAGTTCATCAAAAGTTAACCCCAGTTGTGTTGTAATAATACAAAGTAAATTTGAATTCAGGTAACACCAAATTGACGATTGTGTTTTGTAAAGTGTGGTTGTTTGTGTGCTTTGGGGCCAAATGTCCCTTTTGTTCACCAATGTTAACCCTAGTTAGTGTTGTAATAATACAAAGTAAGTTTGAAATCAGGTAACCCAATAAAATATTGTGTTTTTTAAAGTGTGGTTTTCTTTTGTGCTTTAGGTGCAAGTGTCCTTGTAGTTCACCCAAAGTTAACCCTAGTTAAAAAATTTTATAATACAAAGTAAATTTGAATTCAGGGGAACCCAATAAGACGATTTTGTTGTGTAAAATGTGGTTGTCTTGTGTGTTTGAGGTGCCAAGTGTCTTGTATTCATCAAGTTAACCCTTGTTGTGTTGTTTTAATACAAAGTAATTTGAAAAATTTAGGGAACACCCCAAAAAGACGTTTTGTTTGTGTAAAATGTGGTTGTTTTGTTTTTTTGAGGTGCCCAAATGTCCCTTTTGTTCACATGTTAACCCCAGTTAGGTTGTAATAATTCAAAATTTTTTAAAATTTAAAAATAAGCGTATTTGTTTGTGAAAAAAGTGTTTGTCTTGGTGCTTTGAGTGGGCCCAAATGTCCTTTTAGTTTACCCAAATTTAACCTAGTTAAAATTGTAATAATACAAGTAAGTTTGAAGTCGGTAACCAAAAAGTATTGTGGTTGGGGAAAAGTGTGGTTGTCTTTGTGCTTTGAGGGGGCCAAGTGTCCTTGTAGTTCATCAAAAGTTAACCCCAGTTAGTGTTTAATAATACAAAGTAAGTTTGAATGTAGGGAACACCAAAAAGACGTATTGTGTTGGTAAAAATGTGGTTGTCTTTTTGCTTTGAGGCCCAAATGTCCTTGTAGTTTACAATTTTTTTAACCTAGTTATGTTTTAAAAACAAAGTAAGTTTGAATTAGGTAACACCTAAGACGTATTGTGTTGTTAAAGTGTGGTTTCTTTTGTGCTTTGAGGGGGGCCAAGTGTCCTTTTAGTTTTACCAATGTTAACCCCAGTTAGGTTTTAAAATACAAAGTAAATTTGAAAATTTAGGTAACACCCAAAAAGATTATTGTGTTGTGTAAAGTGTGGTTGTCTTGTGGGCTTTAGTGCCCGTGTCCTTGTGTTCATCAAAGTTAACCCTAGTTAGTGTTGTAAAAATACAAAGTAATTTGATATAGGGGAACACCAAATTGACGATTGTGTTGTGTAAGTGTGGTTGTCTTGTTTTGCTTTGAGGTGCCAAGTTCCTTGTGTTCCAATGTTAAACCCAGTTAGTGTTGTAAAAATACAAAATAGTTTGAATTCAGGGAACACCCAAAAAGACGTATTGTGTTGTGAAAGGTGGTTTTTTGTGTCTTTTAGGTGCCAAGTGTCCTTGTAGTTCACAAGTTAACCCTTGTTTTGGGTTTTAAAAATTCAAAGTAAGTTTGAATGTCATAACACCAATAAGACGTATTGTGTTTTGTAAAGTGTGGGTTTTCTTGTGGCTTTGAGGGGCCAAGTGTCCTTTGGGTTTTTCCCAATGTTAACCTAGTTAGTGTTGTAATAATACAAAGTAAGTTTGAATGTCAGGGAACACCAAAAAGACGTATTGTGTTTGTAAAGTGTGGTTGTTTGTGTGCTTTGAGTGCCAAGTGTCCCCTTTTAGTTCATCAATTTAACCTATTAGTTTTTGTAATAATACAAAGTAAGTTTTAAAGTCAGGTAACCCAATAAGACGTATTTGTTGTTAAAGTGTGGTTTTTCTTGTTGCTTTGAGTGCCAGGTTTTCCCTTTTGTTCACAAGTTTAACCCCCGTTAGTGTTTTTATTTAAAACAAAGTAATTTTTAATTCAGGTAACACCCAAAAAATATTGTGTTGTGTAAGTGTGGGTTTTCTTGTGTCTTGGGAAAGGGGGCCCCAAAATGTCCTTTAGTTCACCCAAGTTAACCAGTTGTGTTGTAAAAAATACAAAGAAGTTTGAATATCAGGTAAACCAATAAAAAATATTGTGTTGGTAAAATGTGGTTTTGTGTGTTTGAGGGGCCAAGGTCCCTTGTAGTTTATCAATGTTTAAACCTATTAGTGTTGTAAAAACAAAGTAAATTTGAATGTCAGGTAACACCAATAAGACGTATTGTGTTGTGTAAAATGTGTTGTCTTGTGTGCTTTGAGGTCCAAGTGTCCTTGTGTTCATCAAAGTTAACCCAGTTAGTGTTTAAAAATCAAGTAAGTTTTTAATGTCAGGGAACACCCAATAAGACGTATTGTTTGTGTAAGTGTGGTTGGCTTGTTGCTTTGAGGGGCCAAGTGTCCTTGAGTTCTCAATGTTAAACCCCAGTTTGTGTTGTAATAATACAAAAATAAGTAAGACGTATTGTGTTGTGTTAAAAATGTGGTTGTCTTGTGTGTTGAGTGCCAAGTGTCCTTGTAGTTCCAATGTTAATCCCCAGTTAGTGTTGTAATAATCAAAAAAATTTGAATGTCAGGTAACACCAAAAAGACGTATTGTTTGTGTAAAGTGTGGTTGTTGTGTGCTTTGGGTGCCCAAATGTCCTTGTAGTTTCAATGTTAACCCTAGTTAGTGTTGTAATAATACAAAGTAAGTTTTAATGTGGGAACACCAAAAAGACGTATTGTTTGTGTAAAGTGTGGTTGTCTTTTGTGCTTTGAGGTGCCAAATGTCCCCTTGTGTTCCCAATGTTAACCCTAGTTAGTGTTGTAAAATAAAAAAGTAAGTTGAATATCAGGTAACACCAAAAAAATATTGTGTTGTGTAAAGTGTGGTTGTCTTGTGTGCTTTGAGGGGGCCAAGTGTCCTTTTAGTTCCATGTTAAAACCTAGTTAAAATTGAATAATACAAAGTAAGTTTTAATTTCGGGAAACCCTAAGACTATTGTGTTTTGTAAAGTTGGTTGTTTGTGGTGCTTTGGGTGCCAGTGTCCTTGTAGTTCATAATGTTAACCCTGTTAGTTTGTAATAATACAAAATAAATTTGAATTCAGGTAACACCAAAAGAGATTTTGTTGTGTAAAGTGTGGTTGTCTTGTTGCTTTGAGGGTGCCAAGTGTCCTTGTAGTTCACCATTTTTCCCTGTTAGTGTTGAAAAATACAAAATAAGGGAAAGGTAAACCAATTGGGGGTTTTGGTTTGTAAAGTGTGGTTGTCGTGTGTTTGAGGGGCAAGTGTCCTTTTAGTTTTACCCAAGTTAACCCTAGTTAAAGTTGTAATAAAAAAAATAAGTTTTATGTCGGTACACCAAAAAGACGTATTTGTTGTGTAAAGTGTGGTTGTCTTTGTGCTTTGAGGGGCCCCAAGTGTCCTTGTAGTTCATCAAGTTTAACCTAGTTAGTGTTTAAAAACAAAGTGTTAATTATAAAACCAAAAAGTTTTGTTGTGTAAAGTGTGGTTGTTTTGTGCTTTTTTGGGGGCCAAGTGTCCTTGAGTTCAAAGTTAAATTTGTTGTGTTGTAAAAATACAAAGTAATTTGAAAGTCAGGTAAAACAATAAAACGTATTGTGTTGTGTAAAACGGGTTTTACCCCCCAAAAAAATTTGTGTTTTTAAAAAAAAAGTAAGTTTTTTCGGGAACCCAATGATTTTGTTGTTTGTAATTTTGTTGTCTTTTGTGTTTGAGGGGGGCCTTTTTCCCCTTTTATTCCAATGTTCCCCCCGTTTGTTTTTGTTAAAACCAAAATTTGTTTAATATTTTTAGGGAACACCAAAAAGAAATTGTGTTGTGTAAAGTGTGGTTGTTTGTTTGCTTTGAGGGCCCAAATGTCCTTTTTGTTCTCAAGTTAACCTGTTAGTGTTTTTAAAATAAAAAAGAAAATTTAATTTTTCGGAACACCAATAAAAGATTTTTGTTTAAAATTTTTTTCTTGGGGTTTTTTGAGGGTCCAAGGTCCTTGTAGTTATCAAGTTAAAACCCCTTTTTGTTTGTATTTTCTGTAAATTTGTGTAGGTAAAACACCAATTAAAAGTATTGTGTTGTGTTAAGGTGGGGTTTGTGTGCTTTGATGTGCCAAATTTTCCTTTAGAAGTTAATCCTGGTGGTTTTAATAAACAAGAAAGTTAAAGCAGGGAAAACCCAATAAGCTTTGGTTTTTAAAGTGGGTTGTCTTGTTTTTGAGGGGCCCCAAGTGGTTTTTGTGTTCTCAAATTAACCTTAGGTTGAATAATCAAGTAAAGTTGTTGGGAAACCATAAACGTTTGTGTTTGTAAAGTTTTTTTGTGTGCTTTGATTGCCAAGGTCCTTTTGGCACAATTTTTTTTTTTAAAATAAAAGATTTTTGAATGCGTCCCTAAAATTTTTGTGGGTTTGTTTTAATTTTGTCTTGTGGCTTTGAGGTGAATTCTTGAGTTACCAAAAATTTAACTATTTTTTGTAAAAAAAAGAAATTGGGTTGTTCACAAATAAGATTTTGCGCCAATGTAAAAAGGTTTTTTGTGAATTGCGATGGTGGGTAAGGGAGAATGTATCCGTTGCTGTCGGGTGGGGTAGAGTGGCATTTTCATTTCTAGGAAGGTCCATCGGCGGTGTAGATGACGAATGCATGGATGACAGTGCTATGACAGTAAGAAGCGCGGGGTTTTGAAATTCTCTGCAGCTTTCCCTGGGCTGAGGTATAGAGTGCCCTTACGTTTTTTTTGGAGTTCGGTTTTTGTTGAGATTGGTTTCAGATGTTCCCCCCCATAAAATTAACCCATATAGGGTGGGACTCCCTACACAGTATGCGTCTTTGCCGTCCCAAACCTCCATCCACTTATTCGCTTTAACATAAGTGCTTTGAATTTTTTTTTGGTCAGATCGTTAGTGTTGCCAGGAGAGGTCGTTTTAATTTTTGGCCAAGCATTTTTGCCTTTTTTTCAACTAAAATTTTAGTATTTTTGGAATTGCTTTGTCTTCGCAAAAATTTATCTGGGGGGTTTTTGGATTGATTTTGACCAATGTTTTAAAGGGCGTTTGGAGTGATTTTTCTGTTGCGTGAAATATCCAAAAATTAGTTTTTGTGGTTTATTTGTAAAAAAAAAGGGGTTGTGTCGTCTGCGTACATAATGGTTTTCAGAATTGCCCATTGTTAAAACTTAAAAAACTTTTTGAAAAAAGGGTTGAACAAAAAGGGGCCAAAACTGGCCTTGAGGCACCCCTCACTTCTGTGAGTTGTTTGATCTATACACCATTTACCCATTTAATTTTGTTGAATTCAATATTGTTGCGTCTTTCAGGTAGTGTCACCCAACTTTCCCCAAAAGCCTTCAAAACTGGGGCTGGAATCTTTTTAAAGATAAGATCATGTTTTTGACAATCGAAACCCTTACGTAGTCAATGGGACGCTGATAGTGTTTGGGGTTTCAAATTTATCTATGACATATTCAATTAGATTAGTGACAAACTGTGGGGGTGGATCGTCCTTTGAGATAGCCATGTTGGGTTCTTTTTTATTAGATTTTATCTGTCTGTTGTAACATTCTGAGAGTGCTACCTTTTTTTTATTTTGAGAAAGTTGGTTTAGTGAAAGGGACGGGAATTTTTAGGTTTGTAATGGATCCTTTTTTGCTTTGGGGGTTTTTTTGTATTTTTTTAAAGGGGGATGGGGAAATGGCCCGAGGAAAACGATTGATTTATTATGGTAACCATGGTGGGGCTAGTTGTTTGGGACGGTTTATAATTTTGAAGGAATTTTTATCAATTCCCCATGATAATTTAGTCTTAGGGGAAACTTCACTCCAAAATTCTTTAAAGTTGTTGGGGTTAAAATTATGATTGACAATTTCTTTGTGGAAACAAAAATCGGATGGTTATGGCTGTGTATTTCAAAATGTTCTTTATTTTCCCCCATGTGGAATTGTATTTGGGAAAAGAATTTTGGGTTTAAAGTTCGGCTATTTTTGGGGGGGTTGTTATTATGTTTCTTCATCTCCACTTTGTGTTGAATTTTCTTTCGTTGTTTTCTTTGTTTTTCTGAGTTTATTTGCCCCAAAAAACGGCTTTAGATTTTTGTCAGATTTAAATGATTATTTAGCAGCCATATGGTTTGAGCCCTAAGCTTAGATCGTGGGGCTTTCTTTTTGTGCCATGGATGTTTATCTGTTCATTTCTGGTGAGTGTATCTTTGAAAGGCAATTAAAAATTTTTTTAGTATTTTGGACTTTGGTCTTGAACTTTTAGTCTGCCCTTGGCTTTGTTTTACTTTTTTGTAGGGCTATATGGTCCAATATTTGTTACATTTGTCTAAAAATGTTCTGTATCCCTCTTAAACATCAGGGGAAAATCGTTGACCAGTTCCCATTTTTCCATTTCGAATTCCTTTTTAAAAGCTTTTAAAGGTTTTTTGTTGAGAAAATTCTTTTTTGTGTAGCTTCTTTTTTAGGAAGATTCTTCTCACTGCAATGAACAGTTTTGGCCAGTGTGACCCGACTTCCCCCTTGGATCCTGAAAAGTCGACGCATCTTCGGTTTGTTGTTCGATGCAGTCTATTGATGTTGTAAAAGATTATAATTTTTGTCGCTGGAAAGGGGAAGCCGTGACCCAAAAAACCGCATTCATCTTCGAAAATAGTATTTTCTGTTAAAGTTGCCTGTTTGTTGATGTCGCCCATAAGATAAGTAGTTTTTCCTCAGTGTAAATGAGGTAAGTATATTGATATAATGTTGATAGTCATTGCTTGTCCCCTGGTGTCCGATAAACCCCCAGAATTAGAGAGTTTTTTTCTTGATTTTTTCTTTGTTATGCGCTTCGCATACCAGTTCTTGACAATGTTTGCTATTTTGATTGCTTCTGTTTCTGCGGTTTCTTTTTCCCTTTAAATGTAGATTGCAACTCCCCCAAATCTTGGTCTTTTCACTGTAGTGTGTAATTAAATTGAAACCCAAAATCTTAGTGAGAAAATATTTATCGATTTTAATCCATGTTCATAAGATTAAAATGGTTGGATGTAGGTCACTCAATAGATGGTTTACTCTTTCCCCTTTTTGTAGCCCTTGAATTTCTATAAAAGATGGTGATAGGTTTTTTTTCCTTTTTTTTTTTAAGTGGTTTTGGCTTTCTGTATAATTTCTAAAAAAGTATTTGAAGTTTTCCGGGTCGATACTAAAGGAGTCTATTTTAATGGGTTTTGGTCTGCTGTCTCTGGTGAGTTTTTTGTTTTTCTTGAGATTTTCTCCATATGTTCTTTAAAAAAATTTTAAAAATTTTGTTTTTAATAGAGTTGCTGTCATTTGGGGGGTTTTTTATGTACTCGAAAATTACCGAAGTTTTTACGTTTTGTACGAACTATTTTTTTTTTGGGGGCTGTGTCTATCTGTCTTTTTCTTGTAATCTTTTTTTTTGGCTATCTGTAGAGAGCACTAAAATAATTTTCCTTTTTTTGAACTTTAAATTTTTACAGCCCTATTCAACGGTTTGGTGTTTTGAACTTGCTTTTAAAAAAGGTGTTTTACTGTGGGTTTTAGGTGTTGTATTTGTTTGGGATGCAGGGGCACGTTTATAGGAATTATTTTGAAAAGTCTTCACTGTTGATTCTAGGTTTTTCCTGTCTGCATTAAGGGTTTTGGTCGTTCGTCATAATTTGTATTTTTCTCTTTGTTTTGTGAATTAGGGTTGTTGTTTGGGTTTTGGGGGCGATGGCATTAAATTTGATTTTAGTGAGCCCCTGTTATCGTTCAACCTGTAGCATTTTAATGGTTTTTCGAGTGCTTAATTTTCTTTAAGTCTGCATATTATTTTTTTCTTTACTTGGTTTTTTCTTTAAAGGGGTTTTCTGAGCAGCCTGTATGCTTTTCTTTTGAGAGTTGGTTTCAACTCGGGCCAATTTTTCAGCTAGCAGGGTTTTGGCTGTGTAAGGGTTCATTTTGGCTTCTAGTTTTTCTTTCTTGGCTTGATGGTTAGCTTGACAGAGGTGTTGTCGGTTTTCTGTTGTGCAGTTTTTGGAGTCTTAGATTAGAGAATTCGGTCCTGCTTAGTTTACAGTTTTCCCCTATAGGGATTTCCTGTTCGGCGGCAGTGTCAGGGAAGTTTCTGGTCTCAACGTCATTAAAATGTTGTAATTTAGATGGACAACCTCAACTAAATCCTTGCTATTGTTTAAAATCTCTGTCTTGTATTAAACCTCTTTGTTTGGAGCTCCCTTCAACTTTTTTGTGCAGTATTACTGAGGTCTGTTCTTCGCAACCTGGTGATTTATTGTGGTATTGTCTATTATAGGTTTATTAGAAGAGAGGTTTTTAAAATTGTTCTGCTTCTTAAGGGCCCCCGTTAAACTTTTTATTTTTGAAATTTTCCTTTTTGGGTTTCCTGATTAATTTATATTCTGCATACGGACATGCGTTTGTTTAATGGAGGCAGTAGTTTGTCTCCCAAAAAATGTGACCCTGTATTTTGTGAATTGTCAATTTTTTAAAATGTCTTGTTTAACTGCTGGCCAGTAAAGGATGGCCTCTTTTTTGGGGAAAACATAACGCCCAAATCATACAAAATACCCTTGTTTGATGCCATTTTCGGGATTGGGGGAAAATTAATTGTTCTGAGTTGTTTAGGTTATTTTTAGGAAGGAAAAAAAGTGGGTTTGGGGAATTGAAATACTGTTTTTTTTTATAATTGGTTTGCCAGACTCCAAATTGTCAGAATAGGGTTTCAGTCATAATTGTTTTTGTAAGGGTAAAAACTTGCTTTTAAAGGGGGGTAGTCAAAATAGGGGCTTGTATTTAGTGAGATATACAACAATGTCAAAATTACAGGTTGCAGTTCTTCATGGGAAAGGGTAGGCAATACCCATTACATATATTATTAGGTTGTAATAAAAAAAAGTAAGTTTTAATATAAAGGGAACACCCAAAAAGATAATTGTGTTGTGTAAGTGTGGGTTTTTTGTGTGCTTTTAGGGGGCAAGTTCCTTGTTAGTTCATCAATGTTAAAACCCCGTTAGTGTTGTAATAATACAAAGTAAGTTTTTAATGTAGTAAACCAATAAGAGTATTGTGTTGGTAAAGTGTGGGTTGTCTTGTTTGCTTGGGTGCCAAGGTCCTTGTAGTTTCAATGTTAACCTTAGTTAGTTTTTGTAAAATACAAAAAAGTTTGAATGTCAGGTAAACCAATAAGCGTATTTTGT
>NW_025790808.1:0-10477 GCF_021130785.1 Homalodisca vitripennis
AAAACCTTTCATATAATTCAAAAATTAGTAACATACACCTTTCTCTTATAGCGTTTCTAGATTAAAATTGGTTGACAAGTGGATCAAAATATTCCGAGTTCAAATTTTATTTGTTCGAAAAGATCGTTATCCGATATCCTTATTCGTATTATATATATATATTTATAATAATTATTAATAATATATAAATATATATAAAAAGAAATAGTAATATGGGGTTCCTGGCGCATTTTCGGAGCCGACCGAAAAGAAATGTAAAATATGTTCAATGTACCAAAAGGAAGCGAGAAATAACACAGAAAATCTCAAGAAAAATTAAACCGAATTTTACATCGTTCGTCTCCAAAAGCGATGGGACATTAACCCACTCTGTGGAATAAAAAATTAACCAAAATCTGAGCTTCTACTTTCTTAAGCTGTGCTTTGTAAAATGTTGTCAAATCTGCTACAAATAAAGGTTTTATCTTAAAAAATTTTAATAAATTTAAAAATTTTTTTACTAAAAACATACTGTTATTTTTAAATAAAAAAAACTTTTCTACTAAATAAAAAAACATGAACCCCCAAGCTCCCCTTCAGTTTCTAGCATTAAAACAGTGAACAAAGATGAATTCAACAAATTTAAAACCAAAACATTTTTAAAAAACGTTATACTTTCCTTAAAGATACAGAATTCAAAAAAATTTGTAAAGTCTTTTGCAGAAAAAACGTCAATGGAGTGTTTTACTATCGGAAAAAAAACTAAAAAATAAGGGATTAAAATTTTTAATAAATTACGAAAGATTTTTGAAAGAAAGTAAAAAATAAACAAACAGAGAGTTTTCATCTTTTTTTATGACTTTTTTTCCCATATTATACGTTCTTTAAGAAATCAAGATTTAATTGACGAATTTTTTTAGGGAATTTTGTGAGTATCAAGATTTATCAACACAATTCATTAAAGAGCATTATAGAAATTTTTTTTATAGAAAATTTGCCAATTTTTTTGTGAAACAAAAAAGGGATTACTGTAATAAATTCCATGTGATTCCTATAAGAAAGACAAAACTATGTTTCAAACAGTACATACGGGGGAGGGGCTGCAAGTTTAGAGTTAAGACTTTATTCACAAAGTTAATTGTTAAATTTCTTTATCTTTAATAGCTTCTTTCAGTCCAAAAACAAGTGTAATTTTTCATTTTTGTTTAATTCTTTAAACTTTTTCTCATCCAAAACAGTCAAAAATCGTTCGGCAAGTGTACTTTTCAATCTTCCAAATCGGCAAATTTTTGTAAAACCCGAATTTTTCTTTCTTTTCTCCAAATTCAAGATTCTATGTTTCTTCCTTTCTTCCCAATTTTATTTTTAACCTTATACTCTTTTAAACTTACATCTCCAATATCATTAACTCCTTCAAGAACTCCATTTAAATAGAAAAAATTTTTAAAAAAGGAAAAATGAAATTTCTAACAATCACTCGAGAATCGGGGGGAATGTGAGTAAAACCGCATTCTTTTCACAGGTTTTTCGTTTAATTTTTTCCAAATGTACTATAAAATCATCAAGATTTTTAGGCTTAAAAAACGTAATCAAATTCAATATCCCAAAAAAATGAAAGATTATAGGTAAAAACTTTTCATAAAAACGTTGTACGAACCACAAACCAAAAGTATTCTTTTGAAAAGGGAAAAAAAATTTTTTCAAGGGTTCCAAGAGATAATTTAAAAATTTTTTTTTCTTTTTTTCTAAATTCTGTAACAAATTTTGTTTCTTTTGTCTCCGTTTGTAATTCAAAGCAAAATTTTTAAAATTTGTTTAGTTTATTTTCGAAATTTTTAGGTTTAGGTCTTTCGACAAAATTAAAAACAATCTCAACAAACTAAATATCTTTTATCGATAATTTCCCTCATTAGAACACTTGTAACAGTTGGCATTAAAAATCTTTTCCCTTTAAACAAAAGTTTTTGTTTAAATGGAGATTATGGAATAACCGCCGAATATAAATTTTTTTGCGCAAAGTTTGTGTTTACATTTACAACAGAGATAAATAAAATAAAATTATTTCTTTGTAAACTATTTAGGATATTATGTTTTACGATTAAAAAATTATTTCGGGAAAATCGGGATTTTTTTAGTGGCGAAAAATTAAAATTTTTGAAATATTTGAAGGGAAAGAAAGAGAATAATATGAAAATCATTAACACTGAATTTTCTCTAATATCGTTCTTTTAAACCATCATAGGCAAAAAATTTTTTCAGAGACAACAACAAATAACAAATCGCGTTTTAACAGCTTTTTAAAAAACCCATTTGATAATTATATCGTTTTTGAAACCAGAAATATTTGTCATACTCTTGTTTTTTCAATGACATAAAAGTCTATTTCGCAAAAAATTTTCTTTAGGTTTGTAATACTTTTCCCTTTTTTTTTATTACAGTAAACTTTCTTAAAATCTTGATCATCTGATACAGATTCTGAAAAGCCCTCCTGAAATTTTTAAGTTTTGTAACTTTGGGATAAAAAAAAACCGTTCAATTTTACTCTGAATTTTTTACATCCAAACTATCAAACTTTGAAGATTTTTTTCTTGATTTTTCGTCTATCTTTTTGAAAACCGAGATAACGAATTTGGGGATTGAAGATATTTCTATAAATTTGTGTATCTAACGAAAAAATTTTTCCCGGAAATACCTTTTTGTTAAATACATTCCCAATCTAAAAAATTTAAACTAATGTTTTGACTTTTTTAATTTCATCAATAAAACCTTTTTTCTCGGATTTTATAATCAATCTTGGAACTCTAATAAAAAAAATCTGAAATTGTTATTTTCCCATAAACGGCATAACATTTCCAGTTGCAGTCTTCAAAACACATCATCGGTTTCTGCCTTTTTTAAAACAGTAAAATCCCCTTTATAGATCGGAAAGTAAACATTTTTAAAAAAACCTAAACCAAAATGAGATAAATTTCCAGCTGCTTCAAAAACACCAAATTTAAAATTGATTTAAAAACCATTAAAGTTTGAGAAAAAACATCACTTTTTGAATACGAAAAAGTTCCTTTAATTTGCTTTAAATTTGGGCCCCCTTTTGACTTCTTCTATCAATTTATTGTGTTTTTTTTACTTCAATCTTTGAAAATAAAAAAAGGAAAAAATTATCCTTAACAAAAATTTTCATTCCCAAAATGCTTGACCCTTGTTTTGTTAAAGTTTCCGAAATATAAAACGGAAGTTAACGACAAAAGTTACTCCAAAATCAATATTTAAAATCAGTTCTTTTTTTCGGTTCATTTAAAAAGTTGTTTACTAATTGGATAGAAATTTTTTAAAAACCCGCCTTTCAATATCCTAGCAATTTTCTGAGTCCGCCATTTAATAAAAAAATTTTTGAAATTTTAAAAAAATGTGTACATTTTTTTCCCATTAATGTACGTTTTTTAAAGAAAAGATATAAATTTTAGTAAAAAATTTAAAAAAAAGATTAGAGTCATTTTTAATTTTTTTCCCCTTCGTCATATTCAGGATTCTCTTCCTTTTAAATTTTGCGATCTCGGGCACATATTTTTAATAAAATCTGCACAGGGTAGTAACCGCTATTATAATTGTTCCAATCAACTGTATCTTTATTTCATCCAAAAACTTTATACTCAAGTGTTGATAGAGACAAAGAACAACAATGACTTTTAATTATAATGTATATTTTCTTGAATAACTCTGATAAATAAAGTTTGATATTTAGCAATGTTATACCAATTCAATTTGTTTACGTTAATCTCATCATATCTTGGATAATTATATTTTTGAGAAATGTCTCCCAAGTTTTTTTTCAAATCTCTTTCGTGTTGCATATAAAAAGATCGAAAGCCTGTAATGTCCCCCATCTCTATTTATTAGGAAAAAATTTCAAAATCAATTTTTTATAATTGGCTCTTTTTAGGTTACATTCAGCACATTTCCCAAAAAACTCTTAATCCATTTATGTTTGCAAGAAAATTTTTTATCATTTTTTGCAGTTTTTTCTTTACTCCACACAATATTGAGCGCCATTTAATAAGGAAAATTATCATCATAGCCCCCTAACCATTAAATTGTTATCAATGTTTTCAAAAAATTTTTAACATCTTCTTTAAATTTATTAAAGTTTTTTTCTAGTTTTTTTTACTTTACGAAAAAAACGTTTTTTATTCAACGAGTTTATGATCAATATTCTCAAAATTTTTGTGGCATCTAAACTAAACTTTTCAAAAAACTGCTTATTTTTTATAAAATTTTTTTTTAATTTTGCCAAAGTTTTTTCTAGTTTTAAATTTAATTTTATCTGAAATAAAGATTGATTGTAACTACTCTTTTAAAAACTTCACCATTTTTTCATCGGTTTCCCTTAAAACCCCTTGAAATTTTAGCAAATTTTCCAAAAATTTTGTTTTTTTTCCATAAAGATCGCCTTTAATAGATTGAAATTTTCCTAAAAATTTTGTAAATTTTTCATCACAATTTTCTATAGATCTTTTATTTCCGTTTAAAGTTTTTCTAAAACTTCTGTTGTAAAATCTTTAACATGCGTTTATGATTCTCATAATTTTTTTTTAATTTTCATTAAACTTTTTTAAAATAGGATTTTTCTAATTGAATCATACAAAACATCAAATGGTTTTTTTTCCTTACTAACCCCGAAAAATTCTTTTTCCTTTAAAATCAAGGCTTTTTTTAACATTGGATCAGTAAATCAACAATATCGATGTTTTCTGAAAATTTTTAGAGGTTTTAAAAATTTTGTTTTTTAAACAACAACATCATGTTTGTCAATCCCCGGGTCAAACCCGAAAAAATTCTTTTTTTATTAGCCAAACAACATAATTCTTTTCAACTTTAAATCGCTTCAGTAATTTTATCAGCCTTTATTCGATATGAGACTTTAAATTTGGTAAAAAATTTTTTTTTACACCACACAACTTTTTTTCCAATTTTTTATTTTAAAACACAACTTCTTTTGAAACTCATGAAATTTGCAAGTTTGTTATCTATTTTGCTTTAAAATCTTCAATCTCGACAGCAAACATTCTGACTGGAAGGTTTTGTAATAATTTTTCTAACTTGTTTTCAAACCCCATTTTTCAAAAAATCAAAAAAAAAAACTATTTTCTACATTTTAATAATTTGTGTTCCCAAAAAGCAAAAATTTTTGTGAATCCTATTTATTTAATAATAATTTGTTAACAACTTCTTTAAAAATCTTTACCAGTATCGTTTTTATTCAACACAAAAACACAAAAATGACCCCAAATGGGGGACTTTATAGTCTTGAATCTGAGAATCATTGTAGTAGACGTTGATTTTTTTTAAATATTTAATCAATTCTATAGGTGGTTTGTCTCAATTTTTCCCCTCCCAATCAAAAAAAACAGCATTCTTATCATTTTTAAAAAATAACAAATCCAATGCGTTCCACTTCCATAAACGAGTCTAAATTTAAATTCCACATTCAAATTTCTTTAAATTTTTTTAGGAATTTCTCTCATGAAGATTCCTCTAAAATTTTAAAATTTTTTTTGATTTCTTCAATCCCCCAAAGTTAAAGGTTTAAATTTTTTTTTCAAGTTTTTATTTCACGTAATTCAAAGTTTTTTCATCTAATCCAGACCCGAACATCTTCCAATCTTTATTAACCAATTTAAAATGTTTCAAAACAATAGGAATCAATCTTTTTTTAACGTTGGAGAGCTTTACGAACATAAGCACATTTTTAACAACTGGAATTTTTTTCCCAAAATCTAATAAATCTTTCAAAAGTCCACCTTTTTTTTAAGTTTTTTTCAACTGTTTATAAAAAAATTTTCTTTTCTGGTTCCTTTATTTTTTTTTCTTATGTTTTTCGAGTTATTGTATTGTCTATTTTTAAAAATATCTTATCTTCCCCCATTTTTAGTTGATCTATTTTAAATTGAATATAACGGGTATTTTTTCTTAAAAGCGGATTTATTTTTTTTTTTCTGATTTTTGCTGAAGTTTACGTTTACCTCCATTTATATAGTTAAAATTTCAAGTTCCCTCGATTCCCCTTCCTATTTTCTCTTCAAAAACATTGTCCACTGTTGGAAAACGCAACAAAACTTTCCCTAAACTAGCATCTTTTTAAAAAATCATCCATTGCTTTATCTTGCAAAACTTTATGCTATAGTCGGGGTTTGGGTTTTAGTTTTGCAAAAAAATATCTGTTCCAAAGCAGCTGATCTAATTTATTTATACCAGGGCTCCCTTTTTAGTCTTTTTTTGATTTTGTGCCCGGCCCCAGATACTGAAAGTTGATAGTGAATTTAAAAGGGAAAATTTTTGAAAAAACAATTTAAAATTCCACTACCCCCCAACATGATGAACTTATTGCCGGCAAAAACCCTTTTAAAATTTAATTTTCCTTCGTTTTTCAATATTTCATCAAGTTTGTTTTGAAATAAAATCTTTAATCGCTTTCTTTTTTTCAAAAAATTGTTTTTTCCAGCCTTTTTTTTTGGCATAAATAAAATTAATAATCCATCGATTTTGTCAAATCGTCGTTATCTGATTCAATCTTTTTTAAACACTGTATTTTCTCACACCCGATCCCTTTGATTCTTTTTTCCCAAATTGGTTTTTAATCAATTGAGATATTTTTTACTTTAAATTGACTTTGGGTTTTTTAGTTATGGATCATTTTTTTTTTGTAAATTGAATCAGATTCCAAAAAATTTTTCAGTAACTTTTTCAAGTCTTCTTCAAATATAAACCGCTTTTGGAACATCAGTGTTTAAAAAATCCCCAAAAACCTTGAGTTCCTTCATATTTTTTTTCATTATAATGAATCATTATCCAAAATTTCACGGGCAAATTTCCAATATAAAACTTTTTTTTTTTCTGCCCAAACAAACCAAATTTATCATCCTTTTGCTCTAGGAAAAATTTTTTACCAATTTCACCAATTATTTTAAACCGTTGTTCCAGGACTTATTGGGTTTAACTATGGTAAGTCTTTAATGATTCGAGGGCTAAATGGGTTAAAAATGGGAATTTTGGCAATTCAAAAATCAGATTCTGGATCAAAAAACAGCAAATTGTCGTACAAAGGAAACCCAAAATTTATCAAATTTTTTTTATTATCGCTTAAAAAAAATTTTCAATTTTGCCCTCAAAATTTTTTTTTGCAGATTTTTCAGGTTGATTAATTTTTTGAAAAATTTTTTTTTCTTTTTCACAATTCGAATCTGTTCTTTTAAATTTTTTGATTAATTTTTTTTTATTTTATCAAGTTTTTTTTTCTTCTTCTAAGTTCGTTTTGCCATTTATTTTGGAAAATTTTGAAACCCCTGGGAAAGAAAACGTGAACGGGAACGTGAAACACGAAAGTGAAACGGAAGTGGAACGTGGGAAAAGTGAACACAAAAGAGAACACGAACGAAAACTGAACGTAAAACGTAAACACGAACGTAAACAGAACGTAAAACATAAAACGTGAAACATAAACTGAACGGGAAACTTGAACAGATTTACCGTTTTTTTTTTTTTTCATAAGAAAATTAAAAGAAAGATAATATAAAAAAATTGTAACAAATATTTTATCGAGCCCATGAGCAGAAATTTATATTAGAAAATTTTTTCAAAATTTACTTTTTTACTTCAAATTTTAATAATTTTTAAAAAAATCCGTAGTCTTCCTTCCCAAAATTTTTTTATCAAAAACTCATAAAGGGTTAAAACTCATATAAAATCCCACATAATTGTTAAAAAATCTTTCCGAATAGTGATCATTTTGTTTAAAAAATACACAACAATTAGGTTATTTCTTAAAAAACTTTTTTATCAACCTTTGAAAAGCATGGAAAGATAGATACAAGATATGTTTTTGTGACGGGACATACGAAATATTCCCCAAAACGTCTTTATTTTCAAAAACAATCATCAAAAAGATTAACGAATTGAATTTACATTTTTCCCTTAAAAAGGAAAAATAGTCCTCAGAAGCATTAAAAAAAGTGTATTTTTTTGTTTAAGTTTTTCTCAATTTTTCAAATCTTTCTGTAATTTTTTTTAGGCGCTTGTTCTAAAGATTTACTAAAAACAACAAATTGGAATAAGGAATCAAACCCATTTTAGATAAAATTCAATAATAAAAGTTGTTTTCCACTCCCCTTAACCAACAATTAAAATTGATTGGTTGATCTTTTTTATTTTCTTCGAACGTTTTTAAGTTTTATCTGATCTTTTTTCTTTAAAAATTTCTTTTCCCTTAAAAAAGATTTTCACTTTTAAGAACGCTTTCGAAAATGAAGCTGTTCAAGTTGACTTTAGAAAGCTCTAAAATTTGTTTTAAACTTGGAACATCCATAACTTAAGGAAGAATCAAATTTAAAATTTTTTTTCGTTTTTAAGGGTTTTTATTTTGACAAATTTTTGTATAAATATTTGTGAAAGTTCTCCTTATTGCATAGGGTTTAGTGAGAAGAACATAACAAAATATTATGGTTTAAACAAAGGATATTAAAATTTCGATCAAATAAAAAATTCCCTTAAAAATTATCTGAAAACATTCAAACAATCAATAAATCTTTAAACTTTGACGAAAACAAGTTTGAAATGCAAAAAAAGTATCTCTCTAAAAAATCAAATAAAACCCGTAAAAAATAATGTTTTCACAATTATTGTAGAATTGTTAGGGGTTTTTTTTTTAAGAAACTATTGAGCCAAATCAGGATATTTAGGAAATAAAACGCCAAAAATTTAGACCGTTTGATGTAAATTTAAAATACATTGTAATCTCGTTGAACCCATTTTGAAAAACATACCGAACACTTTCACAAAGAATCTGAATTTTTACACATTTTTTCCCAAATGTTGCTTATGGATCAAAAATCAGTGAAAAACCGAAGAAATGATTTATTTCCCAATTTGAAAAAAAATTTTAAAAAAAATTCAAAAAATCGTTTGACTAACAAACTTGAGGGAAATTTTTAAATAATGAGAGTAAAACAACAAATATTTAAGATTGTCGAAAGAATGATAATCAAGGGGGGAACGAATCGTTCTTACCTTAAAATTTTTAAAAAAAAACACCGTTTTTTATAAATGAATCTGGCCTTTATTCTCAAAATAAAAATTTTTTCTATCTAAATGGAACGTTTAGATAAAATAAATAATCAACTAAAATTTCCAATAATACAAAAATTTTTAAAATTTTTGACGAAAATAATAATTTTGGTTTAAGGCGAAAGATTTTCAGAAATTTTAGAATATAAAGATACGAAGAAAGCAATTAAAGAACTTTGTCAAAGAAAAATAAAAAAAAAGCTTCGAAAACATACTTTTCAAGGGTAGGGGTGATTCGCCCCCCCCTTAAAATTTTCAAAAAAAACACTTTTTTTCTTTAATGAATCGGGCTTTTTCTCAAAATAAAAATTACTAGAATTTTTCTTTTCATCTAAAGGAGTAGTTGTAACCTACTCAATAATCAAAAAATTCAATAACAAACTTTTTTTCGATTGTTGACGAAAAATGTGGTCTTTTTTTTAAAGGCTAAAGCGTAGCAAAAAATTCTAGAATATAAAATACATGCAAAGATCAGAAAAAGTTACAAGATGATAAAAACTTCTATTTTAATCTAAAAAAAGGGGGGGCTAAAAATATTTCCCTTAAAACTTCCAAAATAACACTGTTTTTCGTTAATGAATCTGGCTTTATTTTTTAATTTGAGATCGATAAACCAGAAGCGAAAAATTTTTTTAAAAAATTTGGGGTTTCGAAAGAAGTATTACCTTCCAATTTGAAAAAATGGTGAGTACAAACTCAAAAAAGAAAATAAGCTTAAAAGAGAAAAAAACAGTTACAAAATTTAGGTCAAATGAAATCCTTAAAAAAGAGAATCAAGAATTGCGAATGGAAATTAAAAGAGAGATATGGATTTAAAGATTTTGAAAGGAAAAAAAAAACCCCCGTTTTTGTGTTAAATTTAAAAAGAAACACAGTGGGGAAAATCCTTATTACGTTATCAAGTCAGAAACAGAAATACCAAACCCATTAAACATCTAAAAATAAATTATCCTAATTTTGAGATTTTGTTCATTGATGACGAACCAAAATTCATCAATCTGTATAACCAAAGAAAAAAATCTTTGAATATTTTATACAAAGGAAATCATTTTTCTACAAAAAAGGGGAAAACCGACTGATTTTTTAGAATACTAAATTACACGATAAAAAAATTTCTAAATTTTACTAAAAAAACTCTCGATTTTTTATATTTTGTTTGTAAAGTTTTGCATAACTAGGTAACCATCGTGAATTTTTTTTTCAATTCACAGGCATTTGTTTTTATAATTTTCGCTGAAAAATTTTTTTTGCACAATCTTTGCAAAAAGCATCTTTTTATCTTTTCAACCCAGAAAATTCAAAAATTTTTAACTTTTTAAAATAAAACCTTTTTCCCTTCTAAGGGAAAATTTTGTTCTTTTTTCATATAATTCCCTTTCAA
>NW_025790809.1:0-11410 GCF_021130785.1 Homalodisca vitripennis
TTTTTACAAAAAGAGAGTATTAAACAAACCTTCAAAAACCATGAAAAAACGTGCGTGGGGTTTTTTAGGTTAGAAGATTAAGACATTACCTGGCCTACAGAAGATATTGGGCCTTACAGCTCCTAAGGTTGGATAGTTCAGTTTCGACGTCAGTTACGATTTGCAAAATAAACCCCAAGTAATATAACTAACTATTCGGTTACTGTTGAAGCAATAATGAAAAAAATAATATTTTCGTGCATGTATGCGACACGATTATTGTGTTTCTGATACGTAAAGAATAATAGTAAAGAGATAAGAATACGCCTTCTTTTATGACTGGACATATCGTTCTTTAGGAATTTCAAAAATTAGTACAGCAAGTAAAGCTACTATTCCCTTGTTTATTAATTTTTAGAAAAAAATAAAAAAAATGTGTAATACCTTACACAGTTCGCAGTGCAAGTTGATGGCCTTCTACTGTTGGGCAACAATCATTAAATTTTTCCTTGTATGATAAAGATATCTATTTCTATAGTAAGATAAATAGTAAAGAAGATAAGGAAACCATTCTATTGATGACGACTTATATTCATGCTATTAGGATATTAAAAATTAGACAACAAGTAAACTACTATGCCTTTGGTAATACGTTACTGCACAGTCAGTGGCAAGTTGATGGCCTTGTACTATGTTGGGCAACAATCATTAAATTTTCACTTGTTATGATAAAATACTCGTATATTTTCTATAGTAAATAAAGTAAATGAAGATAAGAATCCATTCTTTGAGATGACGGACATATCGTTCTTTAGGATTTCATAAATTAGAACACAAAGCAGAACTACTATTCCTTAGTAAAGACCATTAGCACTGTCAGTGGCAAGTTGATGGCCTATGTAGCGAGTTGTAGCAACAGATCATATAAATTTTCCCTTTGTATCGAATAAAAAATACTCGTATTTGCTATATTATTAGATAATAGGATGAAAGAAGTAAGAAAATCCCACTTCTTTGATTGTCGGACGTACCGTTCTTTAGAATTTCAAATTTAGACATAGAGGTAACAACAACTATTCATTGATAATACTTTATAAACTGGTCAATGCCAGCTTGATAGCCTTGTACTTGTTAATCAGAGTCACCATTTTTTTTCTATGATTAAGATATCCCAACTCTAATAGAAAACAAATATCATTAATCTTCATTGTCATGGTTACAAAATGTCTTAATGGTTGTTGCTAAACATATTCCCATGCTTTGCGTACATCTTAATCTGGAAAAACCTTTCAATACTAAATATTGTTGTGGCTGTACATAAATTGTTCATGATAGTATGATGGCTAATTCCAATCACTTCTTAGACGATATTGCATATACTTATAATTTTTAATTGTGTCAAACTAAACCTCGACAGAGAGATTACATAACCTCTTAACTTGAATGAGCCTCTACATCAGTAAAACTGTTATCAAAGAAGAAAGTACCTAAAATATAGGCAGAAACTTGATGAAAATTTTACCTCAGCAACCAATATAAGTGATTATTGTTTTTCTCATGCATACGTGATTTTCCAATAATAATCTCTTAACTTTCAAGAAGAAATTAAACGTCGCACGATTTCGCCAAGAAAATCGTTTTGCAATATGGTTTGAGTTTAAAGGTTAGAGAAGTAACCCAGCTCTCCCCTCCCGCCATATAGTCTCATGGTACCGTCTCTTAACCCCCCGGCAAATAAGTTGAGGTTTATGGTTATTCTTAAGGAAACTAAAACAACATTTGAAATGCAATTATCCATTCAAGGCATTAGCACTGTGGGTCATAGACACAACATATCTGGATCCTATAATCATTCCTAGCTGGATTTGAAAATTTATTTGAGTTATTTGGACAATATTCTGTGTTAAAAGGAAAAAAAAAATAAAAAAAAAAAAAAAAAAAAAAAAAAATAAAAAAAAAAAAAAAATAAAAAAAAAAAAGAAAAAAAAAAAGAAAATAATAACAAATGTGTATTTTACTTGTTAATTAAGGATACAAATCACTGTGAGATATATACGCTTACACGTTGTTCCATAGCAACGCAAAACTAAAGGCTCTTTTATTATCAATTAGAGTATCTAGCTGTGAACACCTATTAGCAGCTATGAAGTGTCGCTAGCTATTAACATACTGGTGGGTATAATGTATATTGTGTCCAATCATCGCATTTTATTTATTTTTTGAATTCCTTACAGCTTAAGATATCAAGCTGTCAATTAATTTGAAACTTTGTGTAATTTTGAATAGTAAAAAACATCAGTTTTCTTCTACGGTATTTACTAATACGAAATTTCTTTTGGTCATCCTATAAAGTATTTGGCATGATGTGACTAGCGCGGACATAGTTCGTCAGCGGCCTGCAGACTATAACAAGAGGACAGGGGTGGCGTCCAAGAGCGTGATCCTGTTCTTTGGGAGACGGTATGTCCACCCCTACCACGGGACCACCGCAGCCAGGATATACCTCAGGGTCAGCTGAAGCAATGGAGGCCCGAAGGAGGAGGGAGAGAGGGAGAAGCAGTAAATCTGATTTCTCGAGAAATTCCTCATACACCGGACTCTCTAAGGTAGATATGGCAGCGGATTATACCAATGGTTGAGACGATGAAAGAATAATTGAACTATACCTGAGTGAGACAAATGAAAGCCTAAAAGTTAGAAGTAAGATAATTATCCTGAGGATGGTTTTAAAATAAAGAGTTTGACATTTTAAATTTAATGATGACCATCAATTTTTTAAAGCTATTTTCATATTATAAAAATCACAATAACATTTAACAATAAAATGTATAGGTATCATTTCATACAAATCCGTGCATATTCTTATCATGGCAGATAACCAATATTTCGAGAGAATATTTTGCATCATCCTGATTAGGACATCACCAAAAAACACACACATGTTATACGACACAGACACTACATCACACACCCGATCACACATAATAGTATATATATTATATATATAAATATTGATAGTATGTGATGAAATTTTTAATATGTATATATTGTTTGTGTGTGTGTGTTTGTGTGTGTGTGTGGTTGTTTTTTGGTGTGTTTTTGTTTTTGGAGATAATATAATGTAATGTAATGACATCTATACATGTGAGGATCAGACAGAACTTGTATAAAAAGGGATGAGTCGTATTCTGCGTAGTGGTGGGGGGTGGGGGTGGGGGGGGGGGGGGTGGGGGGGGGGGGGTGTGGGGGGGGTAGGGGGGAGTCTGGGACCGAGTTTGCCTCATGCCTCAGTTTATAGATTGTTGGCTTATATGAATTAGCGAGAAAATTTTAACTTGACTATTTCAATGCCGCCGAGAACAGTATGTCATTTAATCTACGTTTTTGTGTCTATGTTGAAGTATTGTAGGTGTGAATTTGCTGGACATTATGTTGTGGGGACTTAATTTCCGTAGGCGTAAATTTAGTTTGTGAGAACTTCTCAAAAATATTGATATTTTGAGAGTCTTATAAAATACCTCTCAGATAGGAAGACAAAATAGATCAAATAAAAACTAATCTTATGCCCTCTAATGGGGCAGGGTTAGTGCCTAGAAAGTGGACGCTCAATGAGTTATATGGTATCCCTAGAAGTAAAGGGTGAAGGGCCTAGTAAATCACAATAAATTGCAGAAAGACAGATAAAAACCAACAAAAAATGGTTATCCTTTTGAAGTTCACCGTACCTAATAAAAAGAATCAATCCTCAAAAAAACTTTTTTGATGTTTTTCACTGCGTTTAAAGCTACATAACGGCTCCCATGAAAATAATGGTTCTACAATACCGGCTTCTGGCAGAAGAATATTTTTAAATTGAATGCTAAAACTGCAACATTAAATGTCAAGAACATTATTAAAACGTTTGACTATGTGCTGGTTATAAGAGTAAATTATTGTAAGACATTACTTGAAAATAGGCATTTTTCGTAGACGATACTGCGTGACATCCAAGTGGCCAGATTCTCGCATGCACCTCGACTGGCCTACGCATGTTCTGGGGTGAAGGGTGAACATATTCACTATCACGGGGTTACGGCGATAGTTAGGCGGCAAAACTGGAACTGTGAGAGACCATGGAGTAATCCCTGCCTTCCCCACCAAAAGTCTCTCCTACACTGGGCTTCAAGAAGCCGCAAAGGGTTCAGGCTTCGTCACCATCCATGCCGAGTCACGGACGCATCCGCCATCCGGCACCTACGCCCAAAAACCACAGCGTATGCAGGTATAGGGCCCTTCTGCTTCCTCATACTGCACAATATAGATTCAAACAAGTCTATGAGGTCCTAATTTGGTTATCAGTATATAGAGCACATGGCCGCAGATTTATGCACAATTTGACTTAAAGCACACATACGACATTTAGATCTCACACTTAAAAGAATTAATTGTTCATATAGGAAAATTGTATAGCACAATCAATAATAAATGTCGGACAGCTGATAAAATTTTTAGTTTGACAAGAGAATTAAAAAAATAAAACATTTACTAGGTATAATTTGTTAAAAAAAAACCCAAAGCCAATGGAATTACAAGGCAATAAAAAAATCGATGGGCACCATAGGACTTTAGCGTTTTAAATCAATATATTTACTTTCGGAATAATTATTACAGAAATAAAATAAAATTTCGACAATATTGGTTGTACTTGTATTTTCAAAGCTCTTGAGACCCTTCAGCTTCTACCACCATTGGTCTATGGTGGTACCCAGAAATGTAGAAGTCATATGAAAAGTCGGTGTCCCCGGCGCGCCACATGTTCTACAATTCCGCCTTTCAGTTTCTACATGCGCAGCCAGTTTTATACGGTTTTAAAACAATGAAACTATGTACTGTATTATCTTGGAGTCTGTAATCAGTAACGTGTTATATTATGCCTTTAGAGGTCAAGAGAAAAAAAATACAATACATACCAAAATAATATATCATAATGTGAATAGCTTACTAGTCTAATAAGGCCTGTCTATGCACCCGAATTTCAAATCTTAACAATGAATAATTCGCATAAAGAATTACCTTGTTTTGATTTAATAAAAATTATACATAGAGAGAGTTATTTTAAAACGTCCCAGGTACAAAGAAATCAAAGACTCACAATCCAACTATAAGGCAAATTTCAATAATTTCGGCTTCTTTAACATAATTTTACTAAAAGTCGCTGTATTCATATTATAGCATAATAGTTTACTGTGGTGTGAAAAATTTTATTGAAGCTTCGTGATCATAATCATAATTAATGTATACTCAGCTGACACTCAATGATCTCTCCAGAATAAGGAACAGATTCAATAACATTGATGGTTTCTCATCCACAGTATAACTACTTTGCTGAGCGATTTATTGTAAAATATAGTTCTTTTACAGGCTTTGGCAAACCGAATCAGGAGTACATCCGAGACATGACGGTCTGCCGCAGATCAGCGCTAGCAGGCGTCTAAGGACATAGCTTCTCAGCAACCTAATGGGAAGTACGAACCATGGCAAAAAATGTTCAAGGTAAAGGATTTTTATTATTATTTCTCCTTCATCTTTAAAGGCAACGAAGATATGATTTATAGGGTACCGTGCATGTTGATGAACACGTAAACGGTGTGTGATTCCATATAAATGCTAGAAAAAATGTAATTAGTTACTTTTTTAAAGGGGTGATCATGGGAGGAGGGCGACAGGTTTTCCTGCCCCAAAGACACAAGCGGATCGATGGCTATCGGGAGGGATAAGGAACGAGAGGAGATCGTAAGAGACTTGATCTCAGGCCTGGAAGAGGGAATGAATCATAAAAGATCTATCAACGCTAAGGAGCATTCCCTAGCATGTCACAAACAAACAACAGGCTGAATAAATTTTGATGTCGACAATAATGGGGACCTACGTGCTTGGTAAAATTGGACACACGCATTGTTGTAAGATCTACTTTATTTTGGTTGTATACGTTTTTTGATTAGGGAATCAGTGTACTTGTGTTGAACTTAAGGAAACGTAGAACATCTCAATATTAACGTCTTTAGTATTTTCGATAATCATTGAAGTTCCGCTTTCAAGTAAAGGCAAGGTAGAAAAGACAGTTGCTTATCACGAGGTGGGTGTAGCTCAAATTGATGTTTGGGATCAGCCGATAAAACGTTATGTCAAATTTTGTTAAGATGGCTTCATCCATCATATGACTTACTTAGAGAATACTACTGGTATGTGGCGTTTCTCTACTGTATTATCTTTGTATGCAACTTTTTCATTAAAAGGTTCTTAAAAATTTACGCATTATTGTACATAAATTGTTAAAATACATATCATAAATAATTATTTATATTGTGTTTCGCAAATCAATTAATAAGTTCATTCAATCTGAATAAAAACGAAATGTAAACCATGGATGATTAAATTTAGAAATTATAGGAAAGAATAAAAGGTTAAATTATAATAATAGGGGAACTACACTCACCCTTATTGAAACTATAGCCAATACTCTCAAAATCGTTCTTAATCTAAAAAAAAAACAAGACAAACACCAAATTTTGGAGAAGGATTTAAAAACCATAGCATAGAACTAATGTAAAATGACAACTGTTGGTACTAAAATTTTAAATATATTTACCGTAAGTTCGTAAATCTTTTGTATACTTACTTAGATATTTATATTGTTAACAATTTCTTTGATTTTCAGTCTGAGGTTATTTGTTTACATCCTAAACTGAAATACTGAGTGCAGGGATATTTTCCGCGATGGTGATGCAAAGTCATGTTGTACTGCTTAAACTATCCGATTCCTCGATTCATGCGTCTACTTTGAAAATATTAGAGATGTCCCCCAATCTTTTTTAGCCCTAAAAACTCGAATACCCCAAGAATTTAGTCCTGGCCTGACCTGACGTAAACGTTTCTTAAAAAAAAATTTTTCTGTTTTTAATTTGCCTAACTTGTAAGGAGGTTTTCCTCTCTCTCCTAAACATTTACCCCCGGGAAAACCCACCCCCCACAGTCTTTTTTAAGGGGATTCTATCCCGGGGCACTAAAGTAAAATGAGAAACACGTTTAAATGAAACATGGCGCTTTATTAAACATCCCCAGTCTAGTCACTATATACAAATGAGCTTGATTCCTTAAATTTTAAATTTTTCAAATTTGGGTTCCCCTTAGAAAATCCCCCCACTGGACCTGGGGCTGGATGGCCCAGCTGGGATCAACCAAGATCTGTCAGGGGCGTCCCGGGGTCGACCTGGTAGCCCCCCAAATCCTTAACCTCCGTTGAAGTGCCGAGGTCAGTAGCAGGGGTTCGAGATCACATAGCTTTTATGACTCTATGGTCCCCCCTAAAACGCGGGGTATGATGTCCCCAAACTCCGTGTCCTCCGACTGGCGGCAGACCATCACATCCAAAATCACGAACCCTACGAGTTCTCTGATCAGGGGAGCGACCCTGCATCAAATGAATCTGAGAACATACAAATCTCTTTTTATTAAGATAACATGTGGAAGGGGTGGGGAACCATTTCCCCCCCAACCACATTGTTATAATGCTCGGTGGTCAACACCCTTTCCCATGTTCCGCGGGGGTCAACACGCCCCTGCGGAGATGGCCGGTGGCTCAACACGCCCGTCCGACGAAAGGGACCGTGGCTCAACACGCCCCTCCGGGTCCCGCGGGCTCAACACCCTGAGGGGTGCGGGGGGGTCAAAACGCCCCTCCGACGAGGGACGGGGGGTCAACACAAACCCCCCTCCGGGGGTCCCCCGGGCTCAACACGCCCGCGGGGGTGTCGGGGCTCAACACCCCGTCCGACGGGTACCGGGGGTAACCCCCCCGTCCGGTGTCCCGCGGGCCAAAACCCCCCATGCGGGGGTGTCGGGGGTCAAAACGCCGTCCGACGGGGTACCCGGGGGCCCAACACCCCTCCGGTGACCCGCGGGCTAACACGCCCCTGCGGAGATGCCCGGGGGTCAACACGCCCGTCCGAGAGGTACCGGGGGCTCAACACCCCGTCCGGGTCCCCCGGGCTCAACACGCCCCTGCAGGGGTGTCGGGGGGGTCAACACGCCCTCCGACGAGGTACCCCGGGGGGTCAACACACCCCTCCGGGTTTTCCCGCGGGCTCAACACGCCCATGCGGGGTGTCGGGGGGTCAAACGCCCGCCGACAGGTACCGGGGGCTCACACGCCCCCTCCGGTGTCCGCGGGGTCAACACGGCCCCTGCGGGGGGTCGGGGGCTCAACACGCCCGCCGACGAGGTACCCGGGGGCCAAACGCCCGTCCCGGGGCCCGCGGGCTCAACCCCCCCCAGCGGGGGTGTCGGGGGCTCAAAACCCCGTCCCCACGAGTACCGGGGCTCAAAACCCCCCGTCCGGTGTCCCGCGGGCTCAACAGCCCCTGCGGGGGTGTCGGGGGCTCAGCACGCCCGCCACGAGGTCCGGGGGTCAACACGCCCGTCCGGGTGCCCGCGGGCTCAACCGCCCATGCGGGGGTGTTGGGGCCAACACGCCCTCCGACAAGGTACCGGGGGCTCAACACGCCCGCCCCGGTTTCCCGCGGGCTCAACACGCCCAGCGGGAGTGTCGGGGGGCTCAACACGCCCGCCGACGAGGTACCGGGGCTCAACACCCCCATCCGGTGTCCCCCCGGGGGTCAACACGCCCAAGCGGGGGTGTCGGGGGCTCAACACCCCGTCCCACGAGGTACCGGGGGGCCAACACGCCCATCCGGTGACCCGCGGGCTCAACACGCCCATCGGGGGGGGGTCGGGGGTAAAAACGCCCTCCGACGAGGTACCGGGGGCTCAAAACGCCCATCCCGGGGTCCCGCGGGCTCAACACCCCCTGCGGGGGTGTCGGGGACTCAACACCCCCGTCCGACAAGGGCCGGGGCTCAACACCCCTTTCCGTGTCCCCCGGGTCAACACGCCCAGCGGGGGTGTCGGGGGGTCAACACGCCCGTCCGACAGGGGCCGGGGCTCAACACCCCGCCGGTGTCCGCGGGGGTCAAACCCCCCTGCGGGGGGGTCGGGGGCTCAACACGCCCCTCCGACAAGGTACCGGGGGCAACACGCCCGCCGGTTCCCGCGGGCTCAACACGCCCATGCGGGGGGGGTCGGGGCTCAACACCCCGTCCGACGAGGTACCGGGGGCTCAACACCCCGTCCGGTGTCCCGCGGGCTCAACACGCCCATGCGGGGGTGTCGGGGGCTCAACACCCCGTCCCGGGCCCCCCCCCCCCGGGGGTCAACACGCCCGTCCGGTCCCCCCGGGCCACACGCCCAGGGGGGGATGTCGGGGGCTCAACACCCCGTCCGACAGGTACCGGGGGGCTCAACAGCCCTTCCGGGGCCCCCCGGGCTCAACACCCGCCCATGCGGGGGTGTCGGGGGCTCAAAAACGCCCGTCCGACGAGGGGTACCGGGGGTCAAAAACCCCGTTCGGTGCCCCGGGGGCTCAACACGCCCATGCGGGGGTGTCGGGGGCCAACACGCCCCCCCGACTGGTCGGGGCCGCTGGGGCCCGACTGCCTTGCCAGCCCCAAAGCCTCCTGCTTATCTGTGAAAGAGTTTGGGGGGGGGTTGCCTGTTAGGGGGGGCGGGCAAGCAGTAGGGCTTTGTTGATTTATATACACCCTTAATCCCACCCACAAAATTGTCTCATCCTTTTGACCTTCCATGCTAAGTACTCCCTTTCCCCGTTATACTTTGGGGGCTAAACACTTCGTTACACCCTTCTCCCATTTCTTTCTAAAAAAAAATTTTAAAAAGGGTAATAAAAAACTCAAAAAAAACTTTTTTTCTTTATAAAATTTTTTTTTTTTTTTTTTTTATTCTTTTTATAACACACTTAAGAACTTTTTGTCTGTCAAAGAAAATAGAAATCAACATAAGAACAAAATTAACCCCAAATTTTTTTTTAACAATATCAAAGAATAAAAAAACATCCTAATAGTAATAAAAATCAACAAAACATTTAAATAATAAAAATAAAAATCAAAAATAACTTTTTAACTATAAACACAAAAATTAAACAAAAAATGAAAGGGTTATTTCTTCCGTACTTGATCCTTTTTGTCGGCCCTGTACCCCTAGTACCTTTCCCCCCGCTTCACTTTTTGGTCCGCTGCTTCCTGTTCTTTGCCTTTTTTTTCGTTTTTTTTCCCCCGTTAAAGATGGATTCGGGGTTGGGGTTGATTTGGGGTACCGTGATGGTCATTGTTTTTTTTCTCCAAACGCCTCCCTTTCCCTGAGAAGGTTACCTCTCTGAATCGAGCGATTTTTCTGAATAGGGTCGGCTGTTTGAGGATGCCGTATGCCCCCCGAGCATTAAATTTGGCTTCCCCAGTTGAATAACTGTTGCTGGGTGCTGTGGGTTGCCCTGGTTTTCTGTTTCCCTTTGGGGTAAAGGGACTCACTGCGTGTATTGAAGGACGTCCCAGTCGCCCCCAGTTCTTCCTGGACTTTGGGAGGGTTGATTTTTTTGGGCTCTCCTGGGGTCACTTCCCTATGATTTCCTCTAGGTCCTTTAGGTCAGAAGTCTATCCTTTTCCCTAAGAAAAATTCCCAATTTTGCGGCGGCTTGTTTCCTTCCTCCTCATCTTCGACGATGAGATTTTCCCTATAACGTTCCTCCTTTTTTAAACATCGGGGTTTTCTTGGAATGGCCCTTCTGTATTTTTTTTTTTATTACCTGTAAACTCCGGTTTGGGTGATCGGCGTCTGTCGGGGTCGGGAGGGGTTGGCACGAAAAACGGTGAGGGCTGCGTATATTTTTTTTCGACCCTTCTTTACTGGGGGGGCTTTAAATCCAGGGTATGGGAGGGGTTTTTTTGGGGAATTGCGTTTTCCGCCTTCACCCTCCGCAATTACTCCCCTTAACCCGGGATGTCACTTTGTGTGAAAGTGATTGTGCGGTCAGCTGTGTAGGCCCCACGGTTTTACACAAAAAAATCCGCAGCCCCCTTTTTTATTTGTTTGGGGGCCCGCTTTCCCCGCAGTTTCCACTTCTTGGTTTTGTAGAATTCGTTTCTTTGTTTAGTCTTCCGCACTTAAGTATTCTGTCAATTTCTCTATGGGTGTGGTGTGGTCCCCATAATGCTGTCGAAAACGTAATTTTTTTGTTGCTGTCTATTGTTATTAAAACCCAGTGTCGAATGTTCTCTACAAAAAAAAAGGGGACCCAAAACATCTCGAAACGAAAAATGTCTACCTTCTTAGTCCCCCTGGCGACCCGCCTGTACTTCTCGGGGAGAACTTTCTTTTTGAAATTTGGGGTGACACAAAAATGGTGGGCCTTGGACCTGGTTCCCCTCACTTGTTAAGTTTAAAGGGAAGCCTAATTACCTTTCATAATTTTTCTCGTTGTTAACGATTCGCCGCATAATCCTCACTGGTTAGCTCCCTTGATGGTACTTGAAAATAGCTTCAG
>NW_025790810.1:0-9461 GCF_021130785.1 Homalodisca vitripennis
AGCCCGTTTAAAATTTTCACCCCTTAAATCGATTAATTATTAAATAACAGTAGACATACTTCATTTCCTAAAATTCATCCTTATTTTTAATGACGGTTTTTAGTTAAACTAAACTGTTTTGTTTTTAATTAACCACTTTTTTTCATATGTGGGTCTAAGATTTTTAAAGAAACATCAGGAAAGGCCCTAAAAAAATTTTAATAAAAAATTTAGGGGTATTTGCTTTAAAAAAGTTTATATTTTAAAAAAAATGGGGTGAATTTAAACATCCTTTTGTTTAAATTGCTATTGAGATTGAATTTTTGAAAAAAATTTGGGTTTAAACATTTTCCTTTAAAAACAGACGTGCCAAAAAATTTTTAACCTTTCATTTCTTTGAAAACAATAAAAAGGTAATTTTTGAAGGTTCTTTAAAAAGTTACTTACTTTTCTTGGAATGAATCCGCTTTAAAATTTGAACTAAAAATCGCAACTTAATTATTTTCCAATTTTTTTTTCATTCGGCTTTGTTTTTACTACACTTGTAAATTTTATAAAAAATCTTAAAAATTTTTCCGTGACGAAAAAAACTTTTTTGAAATGACGATTTTTTCCCCCCCGAACCTCACCCTTGCCCAACAACGCCCCGTGGTTACGGGATATTTGCCCTTTGGCCTTCCTGACGGAGGGGGATATTTTTGAGTAAGGGAAAAACTTGCATGTTACATCAACGCTGTAGTGGGTCTTCGTACAAAACATTTTTGTTTGAGTCCGTTAAGATCACTTCCCGTCCTCAAATCGCTCCAAACCTGACAGAGTAAAAACAATATTCCTTGGGAAGATGCAACCAAACAAAGATGTTTGTGGGGTTTAATTCAAGTTTTCTGAAAAATTTTTCTCTTTTGGGGGTTAAGTTTTCCTTTTTTAATTCCATATAAATGTGGAAAGATCACCTTTTAATGTAAAGCCCCTTGACGTCTAATAATATAAAAAAAAACTAAAAAAGGTTAATTTAAATTGTAAAAAACATCAATCAAATTAGCTCATCTTACTAAAATTAAAACTTTTTTTTGAAATTTAAGCGTTAAAATTTATATGGGGTTTCATAAATTCTTTTAAACGAGGGTCTCGCTCTTTTCCCTTTCTTTGATAAAATATAACCCCGTCATAAAAAAGATTTTCCGGGTTTTAAAACAATTAAAAAAAGGGTTCCCCCAAATTAAATTTAACGCCCTTTTTTCATTTTTAAACAAAACCAATTCAAACCCCTTAGTTTTCTTTTAAAGAGTTAATTTTTTTTAATTGCTGTTTTTAAAAAAATGAAAAATAAAAAAAAATATTTTAAAAAACCCACCAAAAAATGAAAATCAATAAAATCTTTGATAAAATCGCCCATGCTTTTTTAAGGGAAAAATATAAATTTTTTCAAATTAAAAAAAGAACGGGCCCTTAAAAACCCGAAGTTACACACCGACCATAGACATGTCCCCTTTCTAAACTTCGTGAACAAAACTTACTTTTCCAATAAATACATTTGTAAACAAACTAACAAACTGTATAATATAAATGAATGTTTTTTGTTTTGTCCTTTAGGGAATCTAATCTATTTTACCGTCATTATAAAATTTTTGTATGCTTTGTTATTTTTCCACGAAAAGGGTTATAAACACAAGCCATTTTTAAACTAGCCCCAGCACCGCGATAAATAAATTTTTTTCAAACCCCTTCACACTTAAACCAAATTGAAAAGTTTAAAATTTAAATACCAAACACTTTTTAAGGCCTAATTTATGATTTTTATTTATCATTTTTTATGATAAAGTCTGTTTGAAATTAAACTGAGTTTTTAGAACACTTTAAAATAAAATGCGTTACAATGCTATAAACAACAACGATTGTCTTGATCGGGAAAAAAGGGGCAAACTAACACGGTTTGGAAGTAAATCTATTTTTAACCAAATGAAACATACACGAACCAAACTTATAAAAAGCGTGCAAACCGAAAAAAACCTAGTTACCTAAATATTTTCAACCCTATTTTCCTGAATACAAAATACAACAATGATAGCAATTTTTTATTTTTTAATAAATATTTCATATAAATCAAATCGGTTTTTTTGCCCCGATAAAAGTAAAAATTTATAGCAAACTCATGGATTTTAATCAAAAAATTTCTTACATTCATAAAACAAAATTACATTAACACATACAACAAATACATATTTACAAAACTTTTTTAAATTAAATTTTTTAATTTATAAAAAATACAAATTTTTGTCCTATCCATTAATTAATATAAAAAATGTTTTTAATAAAAATTTTATTATTACTATTTTTTTATTTAAAAAATTTCTTTTTATTTATTATACCAACAAAAATTATTTAACCAATTTACTCAATTATAAACAAAACCAAATTTTAAAAAAACACAACAACACTTTTATTTTATACTGCACAAAAATTTAAATGAAGGTGTTTTTGTTTTAAACTAGGAAATTTTGTAGAGTGGTTACCTCAAAGTGGGGGTTTTTTTTACTACCTACTTACCTAAATCTGTTTAATTTTTGTCTTTTACTTTTTATAATAACTGAAATATACAGAATAAAGGATAAAACATACCTTAAAACTTATATATTTTTATAAAATTTTGAAAGATAAGCAAAACTTAAACCTATTAAACCCTAAGGCCCGACGAATACCAAAATTGACAAATGTTAACAAATATAATTGCTAAAACACTTTCGTACACATATCTGACACTCATTTGTTTTCCCCAAGAGTGAAAACCTTTTTAAAATTTTTTAGAAACCGACTCAAAAGGGCTGGAAAAAAAAAAACCCCCCACACGAATTCAACTTTTAAAAAACACGTCCCCGAAAAGATGAACCGAAAGTACCTTTTTTAAAAATATTGATTAAGATACTATTTAATAACCACAGAAAAACTTACCCCAAATTTAATAAAAACAATCTTTAAATAATTGCTTTAATGTCACTTCGGGAAAAACAATCATATCCCTTTAATGTCTTTTTATTTCCCAATCTTTCAATTTCTTTAAAAATCGGGAAACATTTTTTTCCAAAGTGCTGCCTTCTGTGGGAATGATTTTCTCTAAAAATATTGGGAAAAAAACTGAAGCATTTTGAAAATGCAAAATTCTTTCTAAGCATCATACTCTATTACAGGATAAAAATCTTTTTTTAAACATACTAATGCCATTTTTTGCTATTGTTTTTTTTTATTTTTTTTAAGTTAACATAAAAACAATTGCCCTTTCAATTCAAATATTTTTTTTTACATACTTTTTTATATAGGATTAATGTAAAGAATATCACTTCAACCCATAATTTTTTTACAATCACAAACACTCAACTTTAAAATTTTCAACCGAATTTTTTTATTGAATAATAAAAGCCCACTTTCTACTTCCAATGCAAACCAAATTAATTTATTTTTTTTTTTTCCTCATTAAAAATTCCTTAAAAAAATAATTTTTGATTGAACATAACAATTTTAAAAAAAACGACAATTCTTTTCCAAAACCTTAACTAAAGAAACAAACATCGGTTTGGGAAAAAAAGGAAAGTATAAAAACTCTTAAATCAATTTTAAAGAGGGATTTTTATGGTTTCTTGGGTTTAACCACTAAATGGAAAAACCCAACCATATTGTATAATTTTATAGTTGGTAGCTCTTTCGACAAATCTATTTGTTTTCTTCAACACAGCACGCAAATTTCAAATTTTTCATTTAAAAACAACCAAATTTAATTCCAATATTCAAATTCATTAAAAAAAAAAAATGTTTGGGATTTCCAAATTAATGAATTTTTGGAAATTTGCCTCTTGCACAACTATTCATCGCTTCCACAAAAGAACTTTTCAAACGGACAAATCGAGTTTTCCCGGGATTTAAAATCCCCTCTTTTTAATGTTTTAATTATGACAGAAATTTTTTTTCTTACTTTGATCACAATTCAGCACTAAAAAGCTTTTTTTCTTACTTTTATAGAACTTTTCCCTTTGAGATCCTATACAAAGGTTAGAAAATCACGGGAAAGTGACGGACAATTTCCCAAAAAGCGTTTTTTTTAATGCAATATTTTGGAACCCACGTATGAAGACCCTTCCCCCCCTCCCCCCTCTCCACTGAGCTTACTCTAATCAAAAAGTTCCCGCAAAACTTTTAATGTAAACCATAGTTTAAAACTTGGCCTTTGGGTAGGGGATCACTGTATAAAATCAGGGATAAAACTTTAAAAAAATACCATCTATTTTTAAATTTTTATATCAATTCCAACGTTCTTTTTCACAAACCGTCAACGCATAAACGACAAACCCTTTAAAGATCCTCCAAAGGGCCAACAAAAAACAACTGATACCTTTCAACTGTGACATTTTGGCGCTCCCGGCTTCTGCAAGCGATCTCAAAAGGGCCGCTCGTTTTTAAAATTACGGATTTTATTGAAACAATACCGTTTTGGAACCAATTTGGAAAAAAAATTTTGGGTTTAAAAATTTTGTTTTTTTTTTTTTTATTTAATTTTAATATTTTCCAACCCTTTTGGGTTATAATTTAAAAAAGTAAAAAAGATATTTTCTTATGTTTCCTTATCAATTTAAACGATTTACCAAATTTTTTTTCTTTACAAATATTTTTAAAAACTTTTTAAAAAACAAAATTTTTTGATAACTAAACGAGATAAACTCGACGTATGTTTAATAAATTTTTTGTTTCAAAACCCCCAGAATTTTTTTTTACACTCTTTTTGAACACCCCATAAATATATAAAAAACATAACAAGTTCCCCGATACCTATATTTTTATGAAAGAAACTTTAAAACTAAAAAATCAAATAAATTTTAAATCCATAAAAGTCATCGGTTTTCCCCCTTATAACGTTCATTTACAGAGGTTTCCGAAATAGATGTTCATTTTAAATCTGTAAAATTCAATTAAACTAAGTAGTGTACAAATTTAAGCTTGTTTGACCAAATATTTACAATAATTTTAATTCCCCAGTCACAAACCATAATTTTTTTTAATTTTTGTTTAAAACCCCCAACCCTATTTTAAATTTTTAAATTTTATTGTTAACAAAATTCAAATCTAATAGCCCACGTATAAAAAATTAAAATTATATTTAAAAACTTTATATTTAATATTTTTTCCACATAGATATACAAACATTTAAAAATGGTGGGCAAAAAAACCCCAAGCATTTTTCCCTTTTCTTTCGAAAATTTAAAATTTAATTAAGTTATTGAATTGGGGAAATTACACAAAATAATAAAAAACCACCAACATTTACAAATTTATTTTTTTACTAAACACGTCCATATCATGATTCACGAATCCGTTTTTTTACTAGTACGCGACTGTTTTTCAAAAATTTTCCCATATTTTTGTCCAGTGGTCTTTAATTTTTCATACATCAGGTTTTTAAAAAACTATAATTATTCTGTAGAATTTACATATTCGAAAACCCCCAATTTTTTCATTCCTTAATAGGTTAAAGGGAATACCTGTTGACGACGATTAGGCATTCCCACGAATATAGTAAGTATGTTTGGGGTTTATAACATATACAATTGCGTTCCACTATATGCCAAATAAAAAAATTTTCTTATTCTCACAAATTATTACATTTTGAATATTACATTTTTAAGCTTTGATTTGTTTAAATTTGTTTCTCCAACCTTGCCTAACACCGTAAAGGCTTAAACTACTTAATAATCACTCTAAATTTGAACGCTAATGACTGACTTCACGTTTGTCAATCCAAATATACTTTCCCTCTCAATTTTTATCATTAAAATTTCTGATTTTAGCATGTTCTTCCGATACGCATCGCAGGATTACCCCTTTCCCCCGTTTTTTATAAAGAAAAAAAAATCTTCCTTTTTTAATCAACCCACTTTCAATGACTACATTAACCCAAAATTTGACACAAACTGTTATATTTAGGGTAAAAAATATTTAAGTATTGTTATAATACAAAATTTTATATCAGCTAATAAAAATCTGTATTACTATACGTATATTTCATTTAATTTATTGTGGATGACTTAAGGAAACACTCTTAGACCACTTTTTTTCTCAACACATATGAAATATTACATTAAGTCCGTAGGTTGCACTGATTACATTTGCTCTAAATCAAAATAGTTATGCAAAATATAAACTAACTTTTTTGTCTTGACACTAACATTAATTTCGCCTTTTCACTTTTACAAAATAGGAAGGGTAATAAAGCAATTGTATGGTTTTTTCCCTTTGTTTCTATATTTTTTATATAAATTCAAACCCTTAACGTTCCTCGGATTTATTTGTTTCAGCTGCCCACCCCTTTATCGGTTTTGCTGGGTGAAATTCAATTGATGCTGGGATACCATTCCTAAATCTAAAAAATGATTTAAAATGTTTAATGATATTTTGTGAATTCATATTTTTAAGAAATCACTGAAGACTTTTTGAATAATAAAATTTTGGAGACCAAAACCATACAAAAACAGGAAGTAAAATAAACTTATTGAAAATAGATTTATAGAAACTCTGTTTATTCAAAAATTTTAAAAATAAAAAATCAATTTAAAAAATAAAATTTAATCTATAAATCATTTTATAAAATTTCTAGAATTTTTTAAGGTCCAAATAAATTTTGAGGTCCGGGATAAAATTCCCCCTACTCATGTTTTGACGGCGTTTTAGGGGCTTGATCTACCCCCTCACCTACTTTTTGTATTTTGTAAAAAATACCATTAAACAAACTTTAAAAATTCAAAAGCAAGCAACTACTAATCGCATCGAATTTCAATTTTAACTCTTTCGACCTCTACTTTAAAAGGGGTAACTCTATTTTGCTTACTAAAGCCCGTAACAATAGCAGACATGCATGCTTTTAACAGACAGAAAATTTTTAACGAACGACAGACACTAAGGATTTAACAATTTTACCCTTTCGGGCAATTTCGTTTTTTTAACAATTGCCTTTTAGTTAAAACTTCCCTCGAGCCCAAGACATTAAAAACACGCAGGAACGCTTTTAAGTGCCCAATTTTTTAAGTGCCGACATTTAGGATATGGCTGGTACTGCACAATCATAAACTGACACCGCACAAGGGGGAACATTTGCAAGAATGAACTTTTATATGAGAGAATTGAATATTTGACGTTTTAAAATTTCATTTTTTTATTTAACCAAATAAAAAATTTGATTTGATTTTGAAGAGCTTGGGCGTACGCAAGGGCTTTGTCAATGGGGAAAACTAAAAATCTAGAGTATTTCTCATTCTCGACAAACAATACAAAAAAACCCTACCGGGTTCCTTACCTTACTTTTCAGGAAATTTTTTCAAGGGGTTTCCCAAAACCCACAAACTTTAAGGGGTGAAAAATTTTTTTTTTTTTGATATTCAATATTTTTAGATTATTTACTTGGGGGTTTTCATTGGCCTATTTGCCTATTCTTAATCAGTGCAACTCTCCTGAATACCTATTTCAGACCTTCCATGAGGGTTCGTTTGCGTTTTATCTCTCACTATAGGGTTAAAAAAAAAACCTCACATTTTTTTGCTTTTTTATCTCTCAACACATCAAACGGTTAATACCCAAATGCCAAAATTTAATTTTTGAAAGTTTTGTTGAAAAATATATTTTTTTACACCTTGGTCTGCTCACAAACAAGGGTGATTTAAAAGGGATTTTTTTCGGAACGCGAATCCCAATTGAAACAAAAACATTCCCCAGTTTTTGGTCTACCCTTAAACCCTTTTTTTAAAGGAAATTTTTAAAAAAATAGAAATTATATTTAGGATCAACCAATTTTTTTAATAAAAAGGGGTTAACTGCATGGGGGTATTCTATACTCTGCATTTTCAGTTATACAAAAAAATTTAAGTACCAGTTTCTCAAATAGACTTCTCGGGAAACCCCCAACGGCACTAAAACAGTTTCCAAAACGTACTCAAAAACTGAACTTTTTAGTATGTTAAACTACAATGATACTTTCATTTCCCTTTCACGATTTTAATTTAAATTTTAGAATCCATTAGAAGGGAATTGTTTATTTTAAAAAAATTTTTTAAAAAAGGTAAAATTTTTTTTAATACTCGTTTGGGGGTTTTTTTTTAATCAATTTTTTGAATTTAAAAATTTTATTAGAAATGGGGTTTTTTTTGGGTGTTTATTTTATTTTTTTTAAAAGGTTTTTTTTTTAAAAAATTTAAATTTTAATTAAAAAATTAAAATTGTTAATGAAAAATTTTTTTTTAAAATTAAAATTAAATTTTTTAAAAAAAAGGGGAAAAAATTTTTTGGGGGTTTTTTTAAAGATAAATTTTTTAAATGTAATTGATTTTTATTTTAAAAAGAAAAGGGGGTTTAAAAAAAAAAGGGTTTTTGATTTAAAAAAAAATGTGGTGTTAATTAAAAAAAATTTAATAAAAAAAAAAAATTTTATTGAAATTTTTTTTTTTATTTTTTGAGGTAAAATGGGGGTTTTTGTTTTTTAAAATTTTTTTTTTTTTTTTATTAAAAATTTTAAATAATTTTGGGGTTTTAGGGAAAGGGGTTGGTTTTGGGTTAATTTTTTTTTTTAAAAAGTAAATTTTAAAAATTTTGATTTTAGGGGAAAAAAATTTTTTAAAAAAAAATAAAAAAAAAATTTTTTTGTTAGGTTTGTTAAAAAGTTTTTATTTTTTTGGTTTGTTAAAAGGGTTTTTTTTTAAAAAAAATTGGGGAAAAAATAAATTTTTTTTTTTTGGGTTTTAAAAAATTTTTTAAAATTTTTTGTAAAATTGAATTTTTTTGGGTAATTTGGGGAAATTTTTTAAAAAAAATTATAGGGGGTTTTTTGGGTTTTTAAAAAAAAAAATTAAATTTTTTAAATTGATAATTATATAAATTTTTTAAAAAAAAATTTAAATTTTAAAAAAAAATTAAAAAATTTTGGTTTTTTTTTTAAAAAATTTTTTTTTGGTTTTAAATTGGGGGGTTAAAATAAAATTTTTTTTTGGTATGAAGTTGAAAAAAAAGGGGGTAAAAAAAAAAAATTTTAATTTTAAAATTTTAAAATTTTTTGGGGTTTAAAAGTAAAATTTTTGGTAAAGGGTTTTTTTTTTTTTTTAAAAAAAAATATTTTTTGGGAAAAAATTGGTGGCTAAAAAAAAGGGGGTTATAATTTTTCAAAGAATGGTTTGGGATTAAATTTACAAAAGGTGAAAAAAGAATAAAAAAATTAAAAATTAAAAAATTTGGGGGGGTTTAAAAAAGATAAAATTTAAGGTTTTATAAAATTTAATAAAAAAATTTTTTTTTTTTTGAGGGAAAAATTAGATTTTTAAAAAGTTTTTTTTTTTTTTTTAATTAGACTTTTGGTTTTATTTAAACTCAAAAAAAAAGAAATTTTTTTTTAAGATTTTAATTGAATTTTTGAAATAATAAGGAAAACCCAAAATTAAAAAACCATAAAATTTTTTTAA
>NW_025790811.1:0-12285 GCF_021130785.1 Homalodisca vitripennis
CATAGTATTTTTGATTAAAACTTTCAAAAAATTTTAAATGCTTCAAACTTTTTTTAAATGTATTTAGACGACAAAGTGTGTTTGTTTAAATAAATTTTTTTTGAATTCATTGTTCATGACCATGTAAGTGAAAAATTAGGCATACATATTATTAAATTATCATCTAACGTTTTGGGCCCTGATTTAAAAAAAAATTTCGAAAATTTTTTTTAAACACGAAAAAATTTTTAAGCGGGCATTGGGTATGACGAAACGCAAAACAAAACTCCATCAGCAACAACAATAAATCGTCGCCCAGACAGTGGTCTAAACCAAAAAAACCACCATGCTTGCTCCCGCCCCAAAAAAAAATTTTTACCGTCGGGATAAAAAATTAAAATAAAAATAAAAATAATAAAAATCTTTTTTGTGTTCACAATTTAAGAAAATTGTATACAATCGTCAATATACATGTATTAAAATGATTAAACTAATTAAAATAAATCAATTCAAATGCAAGTAAATTTCAGTCATTAAAAAGTTTTCGTATGCTGATTACAATTTAGAACAGAACTAAAGGATAGCCAATTTATTTCAATTAATTTCAAATTTAATCCCAGCGGCCATCAAAAACTCTTAAACAGAGTAGAACACCCTCGACACCAATAGTTTTTCTCAATCGAGTTTTGAATTTTTTGGGACATTTAAATTTTTTTTATCTCATCGGGGACTTATTTATAAACCTTACGCCAACCCGGAGGAGACTTCGAACATGGGGGGTTCTGTGCTGTTGAATACGGAAATTGTCCCGGCCTCTAGTCCCGTTTTGGGTGAACGTCCCTCCCCTTGGACCAACTCCACTTAATCGGGGCAGTACAGAGCAACCCAAGGATATAGAGACAGGGCAAAGTCTAATTCAAGCTCCCAAAGGGAAATTTTTTCAGAATCCTGAATTTCAATTTTTTAAATTAGTCCGACCGCTTTCTTTTTTAATTCTAAAAAACTCTTTCAAATTTGATTTAGAACAGCTGCCCACATTCTCAGCCCGTTATGTGTAGATGAGGATATACAAGGCCAAAATAGGCCTTCCTTAGTAAGTCCAAGGAATCAAAACTTGGAGAGATTTCGTAAAGCATAAATGCCCAAGAAACCTTTGAAGTGTGTGAACAGATGCTTTCCTATGTGATCGTCCCATGTCAGCCTCGATCAAGGCACATCCCTAGGAACTGTGGTAGAATCATGTTCCTCTAGGAGTACATGCAGCCACGCATCAACAGCGAACGCAATCCTCGGCATCATAATTGTTCCGAAGGGCAAAAATTTAACAACATTTGATTTGGAACGGTTTCGCTCTCAGATTCAATGTTTCGAACTACGAATACATACATACAGTTCTAAAATAAGTATTGATTTCTAAATTTGGGTTTTTTGTTTTAAGCGATTGAAACAGAGCGTTGTATCTGTCAGCGTATTTGAACCATTTAACCTGTTTAGAGCGACGAAATTCAACCCGTTGACGTTCACAAGTAAATAGTACTGGTCCAAGGACAGATCCTTGCGGGACACCATAGGCCATTTTTACCTCTTTTTGACAGGGAATACGCAATCTGCACACACTGGCTCCTATCTCTGAGAATAAGACGAAAGCCATTCGTGCGCGGCAGACCCCGAACACCACCAATGTGCTTCAACTGCACAACAAGTCTCATGATGTACAACCAGGGAATGCTTTGGAAAGATCAAGGAATATGCTTAGCACATGTTTCCCGTCTCTCCCAGTCCAACCGACAACGGTTTCGATTAAATTTGTGACGGCTTCGAGAGTGGAATTTTGTTTTTTTTCTGAGCCGAATTTGGCTGAGAACAAAGGAACATCAAATCGCGCAAAAAAACCCCTCTAATCTCGACAGAAAAAGCTTTTCAAAAATTTTGCTTATGACTGTGGAAAGGATTGCAAGTAGAGCGATAGTTTGCTTGCAAAGGCAAGGATCGTCTTTTTTTTGAAAATTGGCGGGTGACTTTCGCTGTTTTCCCCATGGTGGAAGGAAAAATGCCTTGAGAGCGAAAGACATGTTGATCAAATGTTTTCAGTGGATCAAAATATGCTTAAAGCAGGCGTTTGAGCAGACCACATACCATTTGCCCCGTTAATGTCCACATGAATGTTTTGGTTTGCATCTCATTATGCAACGAGACAACACTCCTCCTCACTCACTGGAGACAGTGGCCCATGGAAGAGACCGGTCCCACGAATGACACTTGTTTGGGAGCATTTGAAAGATGGATCGGATAACGCAAACCGACGAAAAAAAAAGCGTTGAATTCACCTGCTACTTTTAAAATGTATCTGTAAATTAATTCATTCTGTATTAGATTTTGGAATTTTTATATTGTTTTTGATTCATTGGAGATTGTGTCGTTAAATTTTTTATGATGCTCCAGAGCAGGTTTTGGAAAAATTATCCAGAAATTGATAGCTTCTTTTCGAGTGCAAACGTGCTTTGCTGTTTTTATTGCTGTTTCGAATAAGTGGTCTTGAAATTTCTGTAAAAAGCTTTGATTTGTCGGTTTTTGTTTGCACGTAGATGAATTGTAAAATGTCAAACGTTTCACGTCAATGTCAAAATATCTTGAGTCATCCACGAATTAGGTTTTGTCTTTTTTTTTCGCTCTCTCTTAAAGGTTTAAAACGGGCAAGCTATGTTCAATGAAAAACAAAACCGTTCGTGGAACGCGCGAAAAAGCTTATATATCACATTGTCAAATTTGATCTAAAAACGTCCATGGGACTCGCTTTTTTTAAATAATGAATTCATAAGGGCGATGTTTTCCCGAACATCACGTCCCCTTGTTTCATTTTTGGCTGAATGAGTTATAATTTTTGGGGCCTGAAATTATTTTAAATTATGGTCCTCCTGAGCATAGAGGTCATTATGGCTACTTGCCTGTACAGAGATTTGTGGCGTTTTGGGGAAATGTTTGTGATGACATGTCGATAGCTGTGCTCGATGTGGTGGTCACTCGTGTTGGCGTGTTTTACCTGACCCGATTATAGCAAAAGAATTAAGAATATCACGTAGGCCGCTGGGTTCTAGGGGTTAGTGGTGTCCAAAACGTCGATATTGAAATCGCCAGTTATAATAAACTTGAACGACTTTAAAAAACTGAGAGAATTTAAGAAGAATTTCAAAATTTTCAAAAAGAGGTGTTGGCTGCATCCATTTTGAGAGCGATATAAACCCAATTATGATAATTTTGGTTTGCGGGATTTAGGTTGAATTTTTACTCCAACCACTTCAAAATCCTAAATCACAACTATGTCGATCCTGAAGGGGAAAGGAATTTCCATACCAAGTTTTAACGAAAAATGCCACACCTCCCCCTTTATTAAAAATTCGCGATTAAAAGATGTTGCCAAGTCATAGTTGTCAATCCTGAAATTTTCCCGACTGTTTCCCGATCTGAAACTGTGCCTTGTGCAATTACAAAGACATCAGAACTCAACTCCGGCGCCTGCCATAAGTGGACAACGTCGTCCATCTTTTTTGGTGGCAACACTCGTGCTTGATGGTGGATGATGTACTCCTAGAGGAAAAATTGATTCTACCACGTTTCCTAGGATGTTGCCCTTGATCGAGGCCCTGACATGGGACGAAGCCACTAGAAAGCATCTGTTCAACATGGTTTTCTTCGGCATTTAATGCTTTAAACACGAAATCTCTCCAAGTTTTGCTGCCTTGGACTTACTAAGAACGCCTATTTTGGGCCCTTTGTATATCCTCATATAACTACTGGGCTGAGACTGGTGGGCAGCTGTTCTATATACAAATTTGGAAAGGAGAATTTAGATTTCAAAAGAAAACGGTTCCGACTACATGTCAAAATTGAAATTCTAGAGATTCATGTAAAAATTTCCCTTAGGTAGCTTGAATTAACTGACTTTGCCCTGTCTCTATATCCTTGAGGTTAGCTCTTAACGTGCCGATTCAAGGTGGTTTGGGTCCAAGGCAGGGACGTCACAACCAATAAGGGACTAGAGGCCGGGACAATTTCCGTATTCAACAGCACAGAACCGCCATGTTCGAACGTCTAACCATCCGAGGTTGGCGTAAGGTTTCATAAATAAGGCTCCCATGATGAGATAAAAAATTTAAATGATCCTAAAAAATTCAAAGCTCGATTTGAGAAACCTATTGGTGTCGAGGGTGTTCTACTGCTGTTGAAGAGTTTAGTGGATGACCGCTGGGATTAAATTTGAAGTTAATTGGAAATAAATTGGCTAGTCTTTAGTTTCTGATCGAAATTGTAATCAGCATACGCTGAAAACTTTGTTAATGACTGAATTTGACTTGCATTTGAAGTGATTTATTTTAATTAGTTTAATGTCATTTTAATGACATGTATATTGTAGATTGGTATACAATGTTGCTTAAATTGTGAACACAATAAAGATTTATTATTATTTATTATTATTTATTATTAAATATTTTATCCCCGACGGTAAATTTATTTTTTGGAAGCAGTAGCAAGCTATGGTGAGTTTTCTTGGTTGTAGACCACTGTCTGGGCTGACGTATTTATTGCTTGTTGCTGGATTGGATTATTTGTTTTTGCGTTTGTCGTCATATCCGACATGCCAGCTAAAACTTTTGTTCGTGTTTTCAAAAAATACTCCATGCAGAAATTTTGATTTAAATCAGCCGAAAACGTTCAGATGATAATTATAATAATATGTATGCCTAATTTACACTTACATGGTCATGAACAATGAATTTTCAAAGAATATTTATTTAAAAACAAAAACATCACGTTTGTCGTCTAAATACATTTAAAATAACGTTTTGAATGCATTTAAAAATATAGTTTGAAAGTATTTTACTCAATGATACTATGTACAAAATTAAGTATTTAAGATATATAGGAAATATCTTCACTCTCCAGGACAAGCGATTTAGTAAAATAATTCTTACTATATATGCTTTTTAGAAAACTGACGCGACTGCTTATATAGCCAAAATGTTTCTGTCAGTTATGAAGGACAGGGATTGAAGCCATTTTAATAAAATTTGTAGATTTTACCAAAAAATATATGACGGAGGTTTAACCATCTTAATTAAGACATAATTAATCTTATGCTATACGCAAATCTCTTAAAAATAAATTTTTTATAACCGAACGCATAAAGTGCTCTTTTGAGAACATATAATAATCATTCCAAATGCATTGAAAGAATAAATATTTTGACATTTTAAAAATTTCTATTAGACGAAACAATGTTATTATTGAAAGAGTATATAACCAAACAAAATTGTAAACAACTCCTTTAATTTATATGGTCCTAATTAAAGTTGATCGATTACTAACGACCAGGTAAGCTTAGTGAGAAATTGGAAAGATTTGATTTGCCTAGGAAACAATGTTATTCCTGGGGAAGTAGACGATATTATATCCAGGCATATAACCTCTGCCGGGATATAATTGTCAGCAAACACCTAACCAATACCCTATCGTTAGTAATAAAAACGTTATAATTTACTAGAACCAAATATAAATGTATCATTTATGTTGTAAATTGTGGTAGCAAATCGTTGTAAATAGGGAAGCAGTGACAAACCTATTATTTAAAACCCATGGTTATGAATAAAATCTTCAAGCTTGTGGCACTATTTTCTGCTATGATAGTAATTTTTTATTATTATTTATTGTAAAAAAATATAACCATTTCTAACCATATAATTTTATGTTACAAATATTTTTACAATAATATTATGTATGTTCTTCTTTACAGTGATCCCATTTCTTTCTATCGTATGAAAAAAAAGACTTTAACAATCATCTACTACAACATCATAATTTTAATTTTACCAAAAAGAATTAAATTTTAAATGGCTTTTTTTGGCTGAATCTAAGAAAAGAGCTTATGACTAACGCAATTGATGTATTAATACCGGCTTTCTATAGGGTCAGAATTTCTAGAGTGAGGTTGACGGTATACCCCCAACGACCCACGTAATTGGTCACATGGAGAGTAACCAAAATACATATAGTTCTCTCAAAATATTAAATTTATCATACGGTCATACAAACTTATAACGGGTACGAGATGTTTTCGTGATTGACGCCGTAGCAGTACGACAAAAGTTTTAGCCGTAAGGCCAACCTCTCTTCCTCGTCTTCATGATCCGGAGTTGTTTTTGTCGAAAAAATCGTAGGCATCGGGAAACTAAGTGTTTAGGGTAAAGTCTGGTAAGTTGAGGATCAAGTATCTACACATCAATAGGAGGTCTGTTGAGTTAGTTCCCTTATGTATGATTGTAATTCCGATACATTTGGAATTTCCAGGAACTGGCTTCCCTTGTGAACCTATCTGTCAACAAAGTACAAAAGATATGTAGAGTCAGAGAAATATCTAGAACTGTTCATCTAAAGCGCCTTACATTATTATTTATTCACTCTCATGGATTCACTTTGATTATTCACTTTTGCATAACATTTTACAGGGTATTCCTACGACCGCTCGTTAACATATAAGCTTATTTTTATTTAAAAAATACTTCCCTGAACACGTGTTATATTTCCCCACTGATCTCTTAAGTTGTGAAAAATTCCGTCTTGTCTCTAAAGTTACATTACATTAAACAAATTTTACTAACTGAAAGATCCTGTTAAATGTAATCAACTGTGTAAACATTGTTTTATGTTACTACAACCACCATGTCTAATTAGTTTAACGATTAAAGCCTCATAATAAAAATACTTCTTATATCAACCTTTTTTGCAACCGCTGTTGAGCACAGAGGAAGAAAATTTCCTGATAAGATTATTAAAAGTGAGTAAAAATAAAATATTTTTTAAAAAAACTTTTAGTATTAAACTTTACTTAATATGTTAACAAATATTAAGTAAGTAGTGCTAGTGGTCAGGACTCTAATGCAATATAACTTTGACTATAAATGTAAATACTGTTATAAAACTTACCTTAGTTGTCATTTTGATAGAATTAGAATTCTCAAACATGTGTAAGTATATATATCTAAGATCAAGGAAACAAATAGCACAAAGTACTAATGCCGGAGTAAATTACAATGGTCTTAAATTTGCAACTTTTGGGTATATTTTCTGACTCAAAATTGGCGTCGGAAAAAATAGTTCACTCGAACTAGAAGTCTCATATACTGGCTAAGCCTACGAAAAACATTTTAAATTACTAATTTATTTTTTTTCACCTGGCCACAATGCTCGTAAAAGTGGCCAGGAAATTTCCAGATGATTTATTATGTATATAACTATGTAAAAAAATAATTGGAAATAAATCATTATTTCATTATTTTTTTAAAAAAACAAGTCATATTTTTTTTTTTGGTTTTTTTAAATTTTAAGTTTTGATGCATGTTTTTCAAAAGTAGTTGGAGACAAGCCCAAGGAACAATGTTTTTTTAGCTAAGAAATTCTACATTATAACTAAGAAAAATAAAATATGCGTAGCATATACTAAATGAGTAAAAACATTGTTTTCCCTTTTCAGTACTATTCAAAATACAGATTAAGTACTTATTGACCGTAGCATTGAGTAAAAGTGATTGTGGTGTTATTAGTAACCACTTCTAGGGCATATTGTTTATATCTATATACACTGGTAAAATGAGAAATAAATAACAGGTTTTTAAAACTGTTTCCAAAAGTTTAGAGAATCGGATTTGACAAGGATGGTGAGAATCAATCAAAAGTTTAATTCCGCGATTTATTTCGAATTGTTAAAGAATTATTTCCATTTACCTACTTAATCAATAAATACTGAAACCTGTTCAACTACCTTTTGCGACAAATGATCTATTAATAAATAAAAAAAAACATTAACCGTTAGAAAATTGATGAATATAAGGTGCAAAATTCAAAGTTCCAATATTCTCAACGGTATCATACAAATTACCGATTGTCTATATGTCGGTGGTAAGAACCATATGTTTATATTAAATCATCTTTAGGACACATAATTGTAGGAAAAAAATTAACCGCAATTAAGAATTCAATCATCAAGCAACAAATATATTGTTACGTAAAAAGGGTGTATCCAAACAGTATCCATACATTTTTATAAATTTATAAAATAATATTAGTAAAACCAAGCTAAATCAGAAAAATTATAACAGAAAATCTAGAAATCGTTACAGATATCTTCCCGCGTGCCATGTATTGGTACTGGAGCCAAACACTAATGAATAGCAACAGATACCACCGACAATTGGGGATGTCTACACCATAACTTGCTGCCAATTTCCTATTTAACACTCCGTCCTATTGTTCTAACGTGACCCTGTAGAGACCGAAAGTGGACAGCGTTTTTGCGATATTTTTTTTGGTGCTAGAGGTCTCCAGTGAATAGCTAACTGATATCTCAACCGTGCCAGTAATGTTTCTAGAGCCCAAAGACACTAATGAATAGCACAGATACAACCGACAAATTGGGGATGTCTATTCATGAAATGCTGGCAATTCCTATTTAAACTCGTCTATTGTTCTACGTGACCCTGCCAAGACCTAGAGCGTTGTTGAAATAATTCCGTTTTGGTGCTAAGAGGTCCCGTCAGTGAATCGTTACTGATATCTCACCTTGCCAGCATATAGGTGGTCCTAGAGCCAGATACTAATGAATATGCACAAGACATACAACCGACAAAGATTTTGAGGAATGTTTTATTCATTAAATTGCTGGCCCAATATCCTATTTCACCTCGTATATTGTTCTATTCTACGTAAACCCTGCAAAAGACCAGAAGTGTTTGCGAAATATTCCTTTTGGTGCTAGAGGTCACTCAGATGAATCATTACTGATATCTCCGCCTTGCCAGCATTGGCCCTAGAGTCCTCAGACACTAATGAATAGCGCAGATACAAACAAACCGAAGCAATTTGGGAGATGGTTTTATAAGTCGTAAATGCCTGCCAATTCCTACTTTAACCTCGATTTATTGTTTCTACGTTGACCGCTCTGCAAGACCATGGTGTTTTTGCGATGTAAAACGTTTGGTGCCTAGAGGTCCTCAGAGAATAAGTTAACTGATATCTCATCTCACCGTGGCCAGCTATTGTCTACTCTAGAAGCCAGACACTAATGAATATGCCAGAGACACCGCCCACAATTGGGGAAGTATACTCATGCAATTGCTGCCAATCTCCTATTTAAAACTCGTTTATATTGTTCTATACAGACCCCTGGCAAGAACTAAAGCGATATGCGAATTAGTTTTTTGGTGCTCAGAGGTCTTCAGTGAATCGATTTTTTTTGATATCTCGCCTTGCCAGCATTTGGTCCTAGAGCCAGACAGTAATTAATAGCAAAGCATACCAACCGACAATGGGGATGTCTACACATAATTGCTGCCAATTCCGTATTTCAACTCGTTTATTGTTCTACGTGGCGCTGCAAAGACCAAAGTGTTTTGCTATGTAAAGTGTTGGTGCTATGAGGTCCTCAGAGAATCGTTACTGATATCTCACCGTGCCAGTATTGGTCTAGAGCCAGACACTAATTAATAGCACAGACACAACCGACAATTGAGGAGGTCTAACACATAATTGGCTGCCAATTCCTATTTAACTCGTCTTTGTTCTACGTGGCTCTGCTAGACCAAATGTGTTTTGCGATGTAACGTTTGGTGCTAGACGTCTCAGAGAATCGTTACTGATATCTCACCGTGCCATAATGGTCTAGAGCCAGACCACTAATGAAATAGCACAGATACCACCGATAAGTTGGGGGATGTCTACACATAATTGCTGCCAATCTAATTTAACTCGTTTATTTTCCAACGAGGCTCTGCAAACCAAAGTGTATTGCGATGTAACGTTTGTGTGCTAGAGGTCTCAGAGAATCGATTACTGATATCTCACCGTGCCAGTATTGGTCCTAGAGCCAGACACTAATAGAATACACAGGACACAACCGCCAATTGGGGAGGTCTACACATCATTGCTGCAATTCCTATTTAACTCGTCTATTGTTCTACGTGCTCTGCAAGACCAAAGTGTTTTGCAGATGTGTTACGTTTGGTGCTGAGAGGTCTCAGAAGAATCGTTACTTGGAAAAAATATCTCACCGTGCCATATTGTCTAGAGACCAGACACTAAATGAATAGCACAGATACCACCGACGAATTGGGGATGTCTACGACATAATTGCTGCCAAATTCCCTATTTAACATTACTCGTTTATTGAGTTCTAACGTGGCTTCTGCAAGACCAAAGGGGTGTTTTGCGATGTAATACGTTTGGTGCTCTAGAGGTCTTCAGAGAATCGTTACTGATATCTCAACCGGTGCCAGTATTGTCCCTGAGAGCCAGGAACACTAATGAATAAGCACAGAGCACAACCGACAATGTGGTGGGAGGTCTACACATAAGTTGCTGCCACTTCCTAAATTTAACCTCGTCTGATGTGTTATCTACGTGGCTCCTGCCAATGACCAAAGTGTTTTTGCGATGTAACGTTTTAGGTGCTAGAGGTTCTCAGAGAATCGTTACTGTATATCTCAACCGTGCCAGTATTGGTCTAGAGCCTCAGACACCTAATGAAATAGGCACAGAATACCACCGATAATTGGGGAATGTGTCTTACACATAATAATTGCTGGCCAATTCCTATTTAACTCGTTTTTATTGTTCTAACTCGTGGCTCTGTCAAGACCGCAAAGTGTTTTGGGCGATTGTAAATCGTTGTGGTGCTAGAAGGTCTCATGAGAATCGTTTACTGATATTCTTCACCCTGAGCCGAGCATTGAGTCCTAGGAGCCAGACTGTAATGAATAAGCAGAGATACCACTCCCGACCAATTGGGGATGTCCTTGATGTACCGTATAATTGCCTGCCAATCTTCCTATTTAAACAACCTTCGTCTATTGAGTTCCTAAAAACGTGACCCTGCAAGACCCGTGTGCGTTTTGCGAGAATATTTTTATTTGTGCTAGAGATCTCAGTGAAACATTCAATTGTTAGGTTTGGTAGTATGAATTTTAAAGTGGGTATGGCATTTTTTTAATGGATTTCCTTTAACCGAAAATAACTGAGTAGATAAAAGTCTGATATAGGTAATTTTTCAAACGAACTATTTATTTGAGCTCAAGGCAGGCGATAAATTATATATTCCCCTTCCGTCTAGAAATACTCAAATGGAAAGTGAGTTTTTGCAGTACTCCCAACCAAATTAACTCTTTCTAAATAGCGGTTTTATAGGAGGGGTTTATTGTGAATCAAATAAAAATAAAAATCCTGTAATTTAGTGTGTGCGTTGTTATTTTTCCAAAGAGTTCTAAAATCATTGAAATTGTCCAGAAGCGTCACAGTACATAAAAGATATTGTGATGGGAACAGGATTTTAACTCAAACTAACCTTCTACTAAACAAGCGGCTATTTATATTTATTAGTTACTTAGTTTTTAAAGTTAGTGACAACCTCCATAAACTTTATTTTACAAACCAAATTTGTAAAGTACTAATTAAGTATTATAAGCACGTTTTCTTGTCGTGCAACTGTTCACTGTGTTCTCATGTTTTCTCACAGTATATCCCTCTCTTAGTCGTGCTACAAACTTTGAAAGCTTTTTGTAAAGTAAATATATCAAAGTATTAATACAACACGTTTTGTGGTGTCAACTGGTTCACTGTGTTCTCATGTTCTCACAGTATATTCCCGCTCTCGTCGTGACTACAAAAACTTTGCAAGCAATTTATAATGCAACTACAATTATTTTAGCACGTTCTTGTGGTCAACTGGTTCACTGTGGTCTCATGTTCTCATAGTACCTCCATTTCTCTTTGCGTGCTACAAACTTTTTTAAAAAGCATTTTTTTTCTAAAATAACTACCAAGTATTAATAGCAATTTTTGTGTGTCAACTGTTCACTGTGGGCCTGAACCAGTATCATGTACTCTAAATTAAAGCTTAATAGATAACTTGCAAGATACTTTTGATGGGGTTTTTGCGTCCACAGACCCAAGTTTCCGCATGTTATAAATAGATATTAAACTGGTTATTCTCCCGTGGGTAATAGATACGAATAGTATAAAATAATAACTCAACCAATACATTAAAACTCTGTGCGTTCCTCCATAAAATATTTTCGTATACAAAAATATATTCTAGAGATTTCAAATCAACATTTCCCTTCCTTTTTGAATATTTGTTTACGTTTTGAGGTTTTAAATCAAAATTTTCCACTAAAGTGTTGGAAACATCGATAAAATAGGCTGACCAGAAACCACTTTTGGGCATCTGTAAGAAACTTAACCCCCATTAAATCTGCCAAATTT
>NW_025790812.1:0-12868 GCF_021130785.1 Homalodisca vitripennis
CAGTTGCCAATTGTTTAAGTTTTAAAGAAAATTTTGCATAGCACAAGAACGTTTGGTGTTAATAATTCTCCGTTTAAGTTACGGAACGAAAACATGTTTTTACGCGTGGTCTGTGTGGGAATAATCTCTCAACAGTTTTAACCTATTTGTATGGGTTGTATAATTATAAACTCATTAGATAAACATATTTTACTTTAAAATTAGAAACATTAAAGGGCACTGAAAATATAAATTTCTGAAGTAATACGGTTATAGCTTTAATACGATTTCTTTTAACTGGAGTTTAAAGACTTTTTCCCCTTGTTAAAAACGAATCATCGACTTGGGGTATATTTAGAATTTTGCCGAATAAATTTCAACGTCGTACTTCATTTATTTTAATACTAGAATTATATACCTTTAAATTTTTTATTTTCCTGATGCAAGCAATATAATTTAAAAATACGGTTTGGACAAAAACCAAAAGGTTTCAGATAATTTAACACACAAACCGTAATAGTAAACATCACATGTAGTAAATCATTTAATAGAGAATGATAAAGGTCACTTTGAAATGCATACAGTTGTAACCCATAAAGACATGTCAATACAATATGCTATCAGTCAATAGGAAAATAACAAAGGAATTTAGTACGGACATTAAATTTGTGTGTTAGAAATCTGGACCAGTCCAAATACTGATCTCTGCTTTTCCATTTATTTTCATCAACCAAGTGAAATCCTTATAGTAGATTATTATACTAATTTTATTGTCGCTACAGATAGGTTACAGTTTAGGGAAGCTGGATGGCCCTCCAGAATCGTAACTCCAGTTGAAGTGTAAGAAACGAAAGGGGCTCAACAACTGCATTAAATTTTTGCCGTATTAGTAATTATTGCCAACATTATCAATGATTTACTCATTCGATGGACTAAAGTGGAATAAACAATTTACGCGTAAATAGCAACTTATACTGACCTCAGGTATTTTATTAAACGATAACTGTAAAGTAGTTCAATTTGCTCTTAAAGTAAATGTATAACGAATCGGCACTTGCATTACCTTATATTAAAAATATTTTCATATGTACAAATTCAACACTTATAGCTCCATAATGTAAAGTTTACAGGGTTGGGGCTCTGAAGACCATACAGAAGAATGCAGGTCGAGCAAAGATACTGTCTAAAACCGAGTGTAAACTTAGCAAGTGACCGTACGCACACATTAGCAGCATCTGTGGTCGAGTGTCTTGTAACAACATTTCCAGGTCCTGCAATGTAATTTGAGTAACATTAACATGTATTGATAGGTGTAATGTATTGGTGTTTTCAAAACAGCGGCCAACGGTATGTAAATACAAACTAGAACGAAATTGTTTGCCACTTGATTTGATTGGGTGCAAGGCACTACTCGTGTGGGATCACAAAGCTGAAATGGGACTTTCCTTCCTCTTTAAAAACAAGGACTTAAAACATTTTACCAATGTTCACAGTGACGAATTGTATTTTAAGGAGTTGTGACAGGTTTTTATTAGAAGATACTTATTTTTAAGTTTCTAAAGCAAGTAAAAAATATTCCGTGAGAGAAATAATTTTAAAAAATGTTTTGTTAAATCATTTTCGATTGGAAACCGAAATATATCATTTTGCATTGCATTATTTTCAATTGTTTGTGTCTATTTCCTGGAAATAGATCGCAACTATTTTCACGGAAACAGATTTAAAAATCATTATCTGTCCTTAGAGATTGCTCCCAGTAATTGATTAGTTTTATTATCTTTCTCTGTTTTATGGATTCAGACGAAAGCGGTTTTCATTGGAACATTTTTACTAAAAATCCAACAGGCATTGTTTACAAAGCTGGGAATTATATTGTAATAGAAGGACATTGATGTTTTAAATATTTATACTTTCAGAAATTTCTCATGTGTCTAAACTTGGGAAAAAAGGGGTGGCTGTTGAATTAACTTGTGACAATCACAATACACTTGATTTTAGTTTTGAAGGTTATGAACGTTAGGGGGTCAATAAAAACTCTTTTTTATATTTCACATAAAATTAAATTTTATCCCAACATTTTTTTTTTTTTTTTTTTTATTTTTTTTATATGAATCAGGCTTTAAAACCTTTGAAATTTTTATGAAATATCAGCTTTTGAATAATATAGGTTCACGTGGAATGGGGGTGTATTGATCTTTATAACTTTAAAAATAAATTAAAAGGTAGCCAACAATATTAATATTCTACCAATGAATATGGATTTCGAAACAATATTAGAATTCCTAAATAACTATACTTAAGTGTGTTATTTTTTAGATTTCAGATTTAAATACTAAAGAAATAATATTGCAGGAGGGGAAAATGTTTTTAAATATCGATAAGGTTCCGTGTTGCACATCTAGTCCGTAAGATAAGTGGATATCTTATTCGTTTGTTTAAATTTAGACAGTGGAGTGGAGTACTGCGATTTTGCACGCCATATAAAGTTTTTTTTATTTTATTCAGATATAAAAATTCCAGTAGTAGAAAATAACATTCTGAATAAAGTTATTGTTAGAATCCCAAAACTCTGATCTTTGTTGTTGCATTTGGAACTGCATTTGTCACAAATCAGCATATCCCTAATCCTTCCCTTCTTTTTTTGCATTCGGCTTCCTTATTTGTCCATCTTGCAGTGGTAAACGACTAAGCTTCCGGCTCATCGCCACTCTAACTGAAACCCAGTGGTTACTACTCTGACCCGAAAGACACGTGTAGAAATATTTCAAACGAACCAACATCCAAGTGTTGCATTTCAAGTTTTAAAAAAGATTGATCACATTGAATTTTATCGAATAGCTTCTTTCGGCATCCGAATAAAAACTGGCTCTAACCCGTACAGCTGTTTGAAGTCAATAGCACCCAATGTAGGACAGATTTGCACACGCACACGCACATCTCACGCACTCCGTTCTACTCTCCCCGGGGAGTGTGTTCCGCAGCATGCCAGGAATGCAGTTACAAGTTGAAAGGGCGTTGCCGATGCCCGCCACTAGCTCCAGTGCTAGAGGCCTGTTCACCTGCCATGTTTTACCGTGCGAGAAGGAAAAAACAAATTTTGTTCATTCAACGATCTCCCGGGTCCTTGGCGCGGCCCAACTCCGAACTATCACCATGACCCGCTATCGCTTATCTCTCTGCGACCCAACACGCAGCTTCTCGTGCCCATTTATATGCTGTTTTATCACCTTCTCACCTCCCTCGCCGGGAATTGCGCAACTTCCTCCAACACCCTTTTATGGCCCTCTTATGAGTCTATATGCGCCGAGGTAAGCCTTGAACTGGCTCCTAGTCTAATATTGGATTCCGTGAGCTGAAACGGTTACGTACTATTGATAAAAGAATACACTTCCTTTTAAACCTTATCACGTTAGTTTACGACTTGGTAAAATTAAGTTATTGATCGAGAACAATACTTAATTTAATATCCGAGTATATGTCGTACATAATATTAATAAGACGTACGGACGTAGGTCAGTTTTTTTCTGTTGTATTAACTCCCCTACTCTCTCGCACGCCCCAATGTTCTGTCACCCGTAACACCCAGGTGGTAAAAGCTCTTGGGTCCCACCTGGACTAACTCACACGTAATTCCTCATAGAAGCCACGTAATGCGCCTTATATCTCCACGGCGCCTTGTTAAAGAAATCGCTTAAAGCCGTTATTGGTTTACCAGTTATTGCCAATTATCCCAGCCACATGGAATTGGGGGGGGGGGGGGGTTAAAAAAAAGTTAAGGGTTTTATTTTTTATTTTATTAAATTATTTGTACGCAAAGTACTGCGTTAAGCTGTGAACCTGTAGTTCATGGACTATTCCCTTTGGAGTTTTACTGAAATCTTCCCAAAATTGGATATACACGAACCTTTGGAATGATAAATAATAATGGACGTGTAATTTTAACAGTAGTAGTGATGTAATACAACAAACACGAATTTCCTTCTTCTCACTTATGAAGTAAGTGGTTTATTTCAAATGATCGTTTTTTCTAGTTGTTCACCCTAAATTATCCTACAACTAATATGAAATACTTACTACTCCAAAGAACATTAATCGATATATTTAAATAACTAAACCAAAATTATAATTCAGCTAAGGTTTTTACAAAATATTTTTCATTTTTATGTTAGTGTTTTTTTATTTATCTCTAATTAATGTAGGCATAATAAAACAAAACTAGACACGTTCGATTGAAGTTCACATTGGACCCAAAAAACAAACGACGCTAGTGAACCTCTTTTAATGATCAAATTTAAAATTTGGGTACGTAGTATTGCACTGGATAAAGTATTATTAAAGATCTAAAAATTTATTATATCAAAAAAAAATAACTCCAAAGAAATTGTTTGAATGATTCCCTCAAACAGCATAAGAACAAGAAGCCATAATTCCATGCGAAGGCAATGTAAATAAATATTTGACTGTAATTGAAAAACAAGCGCCATTTATCACTGAAATATGACAGACCTATTAATGATGCGCCCTTCACCAACTGTCGATACCACTCTCATCAACTCATCCAACTCCGCTGTAGTGGTGCTGATAAATTGCGTGGCGCTTTTGGTTTAAAAGGCATGCACCGCGCCGCTTTTTGCGCGTTTTCATGTGATCGGATGAACCTAATTATGGGGCTTCAATTTGGGCCTGTTTATTAGTTCCTCCGTAAATATCGCTGATGGAGAGGCGGTCTGCCTCGTATTGCTTCCACTAATTAAAATCTGAGCGTTGCGGCGTTTATATTGGCGTTTTAAAGATTTCTTCGTTTCGGCATTAAGCCAATTGTTAATGGTACAATACAGTAGACTATATATATACGATCATAGTGAGTCATGCGTTTCATTAATACGCAGTGAAGGCTCTATAGTTGTACAAAATAAATAGCATTATTACCTTAAATAATTGAATATGAAATTTTAAAATTTATAAAAGAAAAAAGAATGTAAAAACAGATTTCCACACACCGCTCGCAGACCAAACAGAGCGTTAAGCTCTTTTTCTTTGATAGAGTTATTTGGTGTATTTTGGGTCAATTGTAACTTGAATATATTCTTACAAAAGTACTCAACAGATAACTTTAAAGAAATGTGATATTGACTGAGGTAGTGTAATGAAAAATTTAAGGAAATAATGAAACACTTATATTTTAAATGAAAATTTATCTTAGTAAACGTAAATCATTTATTTTTTGTTAAGCATTATAATTTTAAATTCTACGTGAAAAGTCACAACTATTCAACTGTGTCAGTGTAACTGTCCTTTGAGGAAGAGCCGTAACCCGCCGTATAGCCGAAATAAAAAACGACTGGTGATGTACCCTTTGGGGGGGAGTCTCCGTAAGAACGAGGTCGTCTCGAGGATCCTCGGCAACTGTCTCCTAATAGGGCAGCGAGGAGTCCAAATCACCAGAATTCTTGGTAGGTCCTGTAGATGGAGAGCGGTGGACAGACAAAGGGGACTGATTCACTTCCGAGAGGGTAAATAAAAGTAACTATATTGACTAGAAGATACATAAAAACAAAATAGAGCTGTATAAACCGTGAAACTACGTTTCATGTATTGGGGGTAGACGAACTGCGGCAGTCAGCGAGTTCCCAGTACGCCGCCAGCGGAGAAGAATACAAGAACGAGAAATCCGCGTCATCATATCTTGGAAGGGGTTGTGGAGAAAGGGGCAGCGTATTCCGTTGACGTCATCTCGGGGCCATTAACAACAAAAAAACACCAGCCGTAACTAAGAAAATTTCCAAGTACATGAAACATTCCCCCCCCCCAAAAAAGTGGACAATATTTTGACCCAACGTAAAAGAAAAAAGAAACCTTATGATTGAATAAAATTTACCATTCGTCAATGAAACATACCTGATTCAATTTTCATTAAATTAAGAGCTAAAACTATGAAAGTAGAAAAATGGAGTTATATTACACACTAAGGAGATTATTGACTAAACATTAGGTAATACAACCAACCTGAAGTATTTACATGACGAGGTTTACAATAATACCTGACTGGGTTTTTCATCTTGGACCAAACCACGAACAATGTTGTCAGAGCTATGTAACACTTTGATAATCCTACCTAGGGGCCATGTAAGAGGATTTCACTATTGCTAAGTACATTAATAACTAGGTCATTTATCCTTTAACCGATTTGTAGTTTGGTGGTTTGGGGGTACAGTCCATCTCCATTTTGGTTCAGGCTCTGGATTTTGCGAGTTCGAGTTCCTTGAGGTAGTTCCTTTCTCTTTCCAGCGTCTTCCCAGAAGTGTTGATGGCGCGAGACCGACATGTTTGCCAACGAGATAAGAAGATTGATTGGCGTCGGAAAACGTGATGTCCTCCTTCTGGACGGCCGTCGACACCAGCAGAAAAACTCCATTGAGGAAATGGGCCATGGAGTCAAAGTAGTTGAAGTCGTCGTCATTTATGAAATGTGCTAGTGCGCAGAGCGGACCTGTAGTTCAAAGACCATTAACAAAACAGCATCGATTGGCGGCAATAAGAATGTCGAGAATTCTTCTGAAGGTGAAGTGGTTTTATCGTGGTTTTTTTGTTATTATTCTCCTTCAGATGATCGCCTTGGGGTAGAACACTTCACAAAAACAGCAGCTTTCCAAGAAGACCACCAAAAGTTCGGAGCACAGTGGTGGATTGAAGTTCCAATGGATTTCCGTTCTTGGGCTAAGTGGTCTGAGATCAGTGGCGTGGAATTTCTTGAGTAGAGAATTTTAAAGACTTCTTGAAGCTGGACGATGCAGCACCAATGAATTTGCGGCCTTGATCAGAATATATGTCTGCGGCATAAAACCTCTATTCTAGCAATAAGAACTATAGATTGCGGCTAGACAAGATTCAGTATTGAGAGTGTGGCACTATTTTCTCTAGATTAACTCCTGGACTGTCATGCATACCAAAAAGAGCAAATGTAGCACTTAGACCAATTTTTGCGTTTTTCTTCCTGGTACTTTCCTTCTCACAAGAAAAGGGGACCAAGCAAAAATGTTGATATCCAATCCAACGTTTGTGAAGCAACGCGTTTTGGCTTTAAGCTGAGAGGGGGCAGTCCTGCCATTAGGGGTTGTGTGGGTTTTTGCGTGTCATTCTAAAGCAAGTGTAGACCTCGAGCAAAATGCGTTTTCGGATGGAATGAGCATTTCTCCGCACCAGGAAATCCCAGTAGCGGCGTTTGAAGAAGAGATTGAACTACCGTATATTTGGGACCGACCACCATGAAAGAGAGGTACAGGTTGATAGTAGAATCACACCAAAACGAGTTGCGAAGTGACTTTGAGAAGAATCAAAACAGGTAGTTCTTTCGAAGACACAGGCAAGGTGAGAAACCTTCAGGTCTAAGACCCCCCTCACCATGAGGGGTATCAATGATAAAAATTGTGGGTGAGTTTTCTTGAATCGAAAGGAGAGCATGGCATTCCCCCTTGATTGACTGCTTTTTATTTCTGGAGAATAGTGATGCTTTTGTAACGAGTTTTACACATTGAGCAAGGGGCTTCGGTTCGTTCATTTACAGAAACAAAGGACCATAAACGTTTAGCAGGACTGTCGGATCGGATGGTTAAGAATGAATCTTGAGTAACATAACATCATTGCAACCTAATATTATTTGTAGTTTTAGTGGAGTGAAAAAATCGATTTATCCACTGGTACAAAAGATCGTTTTGGTGGTATAACGTTAGTTTGTTAAGGGTGTTTTTATTGCTAAATGGGTGGTCTTTCGCTGATCTCAATTATCTTCAGAGGAGTCTTTTCCAGGTTTGATCCAGGCCCAAGATAAATTTCATTTTAATAGTAGTAAAGAGGGGCCATGCCACCAAAGCGGGGTGATCAAGGGTAAGCCAGATGCAATCAGACCCTCTAAGTGCCACAATCTGCTGGTATTGTTGTCTCCTGAAAATGTGACCGTGCGACGCCAAACATCAATACTTTACCGTGGGTTTTTTTCCGTTACTTTAAACAAACTCGGTTTGAGACGAAAGAGCCATCAAGTTTCTAGAAGAGTGCGGAGGGGTTTCTTATCCAACCCAAGAACATTCATTGAGTCTGTGAATAAAAAATTCTGTACTGTGTTTTTGGGGATAAGCTTTGGTTAGCTTTGACCAGTTGGGAGAGGAGCAACGCTGCGCAAATTCCCCAAAGGGGGATGTTAGGGGTTTGAGGGAGCAACTTTGGTTTTGAAGCAATAGGCTACTGGTAGTTTTGTTTTCACATTCGATCTTAATACAATACCGACACATGCCTTTTTGAAAGAGTCGAAAAAACCCATGAGTTGGACGGATATGTACGTCTGAGGTAAGCGGGGATATTTTTTTTTGGGCATAAGTGGAAGTTTTTTGACAAATTTACCCAAACAATGTGTAATGTTTTTTGGGGGGATCGTCCCCGTTAATTTTCCAACCCCCTATTTGCTGAAGCAAGTGTTTTAGTTGAAGATAAGGATGATGAAAACCTTGACATCAAAAATCGGGGAACTTGAGATAAGACATTTCGTTTGGTCCCGGGGTTTTTTTTACAGGGGGGAATAGCGTAGGAAAAAATCCCTGGAAGGGTCCCATTCAAGCCTAGTACTTTGATGGATGAATGGATCCAAGGGGGTGTGGTCTTTCTCTTGGTCAAAAGGGATGGTGTTGAGAACGGAAACACTTGAACTAGCCCCTTTGTGAAGTTTGAAAAAACCAAATTTCGCAGAGTTGATTGAGTTCATCAAAAAATTGTAGGGCTGCGTGTTCCCAAAAGGGGACCACAGACGATGTCATCGATGTAGCAGGCAGTTTTTGCACTTCTGCAGCATTGGGGGGTTAGGGGCCTTTGTCGGGAAATGTTGCTTCAAAAATTCGAAGGGCGAGAAAGGGCTTGATGAGAGACCAAAAGTTAATCGTTGAAGTTCCCATTCTTGGACAGGGCCAGAAGGGGCGAACGCCAAAAAAAAATGTTGGTATTTTGCGGTCAGAAGGAGCAAATTTTATGGTCGATAATTTGTTTTATATCGCATTCAAGCGGGGGTGCAATCGAAAAAATAGAGTAACAGTTCCCAGTCGGCTTGGAGCTTGGGTTTCCCGTCAACAGAATTTATTAAGAGAATGATTTGTTCCTTCTTCAGAGGCTTTTAAAACAAATCGAAAGGTGAAGATGAAAAATGATTCTTTTACAACCCGTGATGTTGAGGACTAGGAGAGGCTGGGGGGCGGACACATGTGACCAGGTCAACATAGTTTTTTTAAAAGTCTGAAAAATAGCGAATTTCCCGCTTTCTTTCAACCCTCTTTCCGTTGGGGTACTTTCGAAGAGTATTTCTCGTGTGGAGCCTAGGTCAGGGGGGGGCGCCATTTTTTAAGGGTAAAGAGGCTACATATCGTCCGGGTTTTTTTTCTCTAGAGTGGTTGATTGATAATGATCTTCACAGAACTGACAGCGGGATGAGGGGTTTTGGGAAAAATTGATTTCTTCCATTTTCCAAAATTTTTTCAAGGAGTCGATCATGCTTGGAGACGATGAAACAAAAAGAGAGTTTCGTTGGGGAAAGGTGATTCCAGGGCATCACCCATGAAACCCAACCAAATATTTTGGCAGGGGGTAGGTGCCCTTTTATGATGGAAAGTTCATTGGTAACTGTCTGTGAAAGCTTTTAGCCCAAAGAGAATGTCAACTTTAGCGGATATTAAAGTCAGGGCTGCAGCTTCAAAGAATTGAATCTCTGCCTTTGAGTTCTGAAAGCGGGCTTAGGAAATTAGATGCTATCTTGGAAATGAAACGCATCCAACTGTAGTTGGACGTCGTTGTAGCGAGAGGCTTGTTGCAGGTAACGAGGCTTTTGGTTTTTGCCACATTGATGACCAATGCCTGAAATTTTAACATTACCCCTTTTTGATGGGTGTGAAAAGTCGACTAATGATTGGTGAAAAAGTTGATTGACACCCGTCAATGACAGTCTGATTTGCCAATGACCAAATCGTCTTAAATTTGAGTACTTGAGGGGGGCCTAAAAAAGCAACATTTTTTTGTTTAGTTCGCTGAATGACGGACATGTTTGAACGGGTGCGGTTGCGAGGTTAGGCGCGGGGGCGGAAGCGCCGACTACTGGGGGTGACGCAGGTGTAGAGAGTGAAGTGAGTGCGCGCGTGGAGGGGGCGGATGGGGCCCCCTTTTTCATGGATAAGAGTGATTTTTCTTACTTTTACAAAATCTACAACTGCATTTGAAGTCACGCAGACACATGGGGGACCCAAACGAAAAACAGTTTAAAAGAGCGCACAGAATTATAAGTTCATGTAAGGGGAAAGCAAAAAACTGGTCCAGCGGGAAAGTTGATGGGTTTTTTTTTTAACTAGGACACGAAGGCAGGGCGACAAGGGACGAGTTAGTCTTCTCTGAAATTAAAAAACCGTGTTGAGCTGAGAACAACGCCTTGCGGGAAAGGGGGGCGTGTGGTCTTGACGTAATACCTAGCTTTGGTGTTTCTTTGGGGATTCATGACGGACACTGAGCGCGAAGAAACTCCCCAAAAGGGCTTCCAATATAGGAAACTGTTTGGATTTCACTTCTGTTCAAAAAAGCTTTTCAGTATTATTGTCTAAGGGCGTTAAAGCTAGGGCAAGAGCATAAAACCAGACAAGTCACCGATATTAAGACTTTTCAAGCTTGAACTTTTAGTGAAAAATCTACATCTGTCTTAGGCTACTTAGACAGGGGTTTTTTACAGGTTGTTGATCAAGTTTTTTTATTAAGAAAAAAATAGCTGGGAGGCGGGGATTAGTGTAGCTTTCCATAGAGTGCCCCTAGGCTAGAGTGTAGTTACTGGATCAAAGGGTATGGCTTAAACAATGCCCAGACGGGGCCCCTTCCCAGAAGCCTTTTAAATAACAAAACTTTTCAATAGGGCCATGGAGGTATTGGGGTTTAAAATTTATCATACAGAGATCTGAAGGAATTAAACTGCTCTAAACTGCCCCCAAAATTTCTTTTAACTATTTGCGGAAATTAGGTTTTACAAGTAAAGGGTTTTTTGAGGATCTACATCGACGTTTTAGTCTTGTGCACAATAACATCATAGGTGGCTTTACATTTTTAGTACATGGTATCAAACTGCTTTAAGGGGGAATAGTATCTACGTGTCCTTGGGGGGATCTAATTCAAGATTAAGATTATCCATCCCGTTTTGAAAAGGGGTTCAAAGTCTGAGTAAAAAAGACTTTAAAATTTTAATACCTACGACAAAATCATTAGTTTCACCCGGGAAATTCCCTTTATTAAATCAAAAAAACACTTAACTTTTTAAAATACCTTCTCTCTTTTTCACACATTGTTCTGTTTTTTAGTAGCCATATTTTCAAACACTAATTAAATCAAAAAAATGAAAAACACCCCACAGCAGACAGAATCCTTATTTTCTAAATTAAAACCTCTTACAAACAAATTAGTAAACCTTTACAAAAAAAAAAACAAGTAATCTTCAAACAAAAACAGTGCATAGAAATAATATTAGATAGTGAGTGATTAAGTAAAAAAGAATGATTCCCCATGATAGAAAATTTTTAGTTTTAAAAAGAAACAGCGACAGTTGCTAAAAATAAAAAAGAGCGTCCGGTGGCGGACAGAAATACTGATCAGCTGAGCGACAATCACATGCGGCCGATAACCGAAAAATCAATAAACATAACCTGCAGTTCTGTACCTGTCTGTCGGCTCTATAGTTCAGTTCACGAAATTAGCTTAAAGCTAATTTTATTTTTAAGCTAATCGGTTTGTTTCATGAGGCGGTTGAGTTTTGTTTTTAAAACTCAAATTAAATGTTAAATTATGGACGTTTTTTGCATGAAACGAAGCGTTCTTAGGACCACTGATCCGGCCCGGGGGACCAAATGTAGGGTCTTTGGGGAAGAGCCTTAACCGCGGTATAGCCGAAATAAAAACGACGGGTGAGTACCTTGGGGGGGTCTCGTAGAACGGGGTTGTCGAGGGCCTCGGCTAGGGGGAGCGGGGAGTCCCGGATCACCAGAAATCTTGGTAGGTCTTGTAGATGGAGAGCGGTGGACAACAAGGGGAAGATTCACTCCGAGAGGGTAAAAAAAAGTAACTATATTGACTTGAAAAAACATAAAAACAAAATAGGCTTATAAACGTGAAACTGTTCATGTATTGGGGGGGGAATGCGGGAAGCAGCGTGTGTCCAGTACCCGCCCCGGGAAAAAATAAAGAGCCGCGTCTTCTTACTTGAAGGGGGGTTGGAGAAGGGCTGCGAGTCGGTGACGCTCTCGGGCCCGTAACAACACCACCCGTTAACTAAGAAATAAGTATGAAAATCAGTTATACCAAAATTTTTTTCCAACGCATCGCCTTCTAAAAATTTTTTTTTGTTAATTTTGGGCTATTATTATGTAATACACCGGAAAAAGATGAGTGATTAATCTGATTTTTAAATTACCCTTTTTCTGTTAAACGTGCGTAAATCTGTATTAGCATAATGCGTAATGCGTTTTATTTATCAAATCAAAAAACCCCCATTTTTTTCAATTCTTTCCAAAATTTTTAAAAAAAAAAATCCTATATTTAAGTAAAGGATCGTATACTATTCGTTACAATGTTTTGTATTAGTTATACATGTTATTAAAATTTTCGAATGCTTCCCATAATTAAAGTACACTTTGTTTTATATGGAAGTTTTTAAAAATTTTGCTTTTATTACATGAAAAAAAGAGAATGTACGTAAATAATACTATCTAGGTAGCACAATTTTTAACTAATATCCGTTGGGTATTGAGTAAAAACACGGAGAAATTTGTCACAGATAAAGTAATTTTCGGCAGAATGCGTCACAGTGCATGTACAAAACCCCAAATTT
>NW_025790813.1:0-10268 GCF_021130785.1 Homalodisca vitripennis
CTCTACAACCTTGAGTTTAAGTTTTTGGTTTTGAAAAAAAATACAGTTGATTGGAAAAAATATTTATAGATAGCGGTTACTATCCGTGAAAGATTTTATTGAAATATGTGACCGAGATCGCAAAATTTAAGGAAGAGAATCCTGAATATGGACGAAGTAGATCATTAAAAATGACTTAATCTTTTTAATTATTTTACTAAAATTTATATCTTTTCTTATAAAACGTACATTAGATCGATGAAAAAATGATACATGATGTTTAAATTTTCTCTTATTAAATGGCGGACTACAGAAAATATGCTAGTGATATTGAAAGGGGGGAAAGTTTAAAAATTTCTATCCAATTAGTAAACAAACATTTGAATGAACCGAATAAAAGAACTGAGTTTTAATATTGATTTTGGAGATAACTTTTGCTCGTCTAACTTCCAGTTTTATATTTCTGGAACTTTAACAAAACAAGAGGGTTTCAAGCATACCCTTGGAACTGATAATGTTAGATTAATCGATAATTTTATACCGTTTTTATTTTTTTAAGATTGAAGTAAGAAAACACAATAAATTGATAGAAGAAGTCGAAAACTGTGGCCAATTAAACACAATTAAAGGAAACTTTTTCGTATTCAAAAAGTGATGTTAATTTCTCAAACTTCTAATGGCTTTGAATCGATTTTAAAATTTGGTGTTTTTGAAGCAGCTGGAAATTTATCTCATTTTGGATTAGGATTTTTTGAAAATGTTACTATTCCGATTTATAAAGGAGGATTTTATCTAAGTTTTTATAAGAGCAGAAGACGATGATGTGATTCTGAAGACTGCAACTGGAAATGTTATGCCTGTTGATGGAAAAATAACAATTACAGATTTTTTTTTAGAGTTCCAATGATTGATTATAAAACCACGAGTAAAATTAGATTGATTGATGAAATTACAAAAAGTCAAAACATTATTTTTTAATTTTCTAGTTGGCATGTATTGAACAAAAAGGTATTTCCGGAACAATTATTCGTTCGATATTACAAACATTTATAGAAATATCTTCAATCCCCAAGTTCGTTATTATAGGTTTTTCAAACAGGTAGGGCAGAATAATCAAGAAAAAAAAACCTTCAAAGTTTGATAGTTTGGATGTTAAAAAATATCAGAGTAAAATTGAACGGTTCTTATTATCCAGAAAGAATTACAAAATTTAAAACATTTCAGGAGGTCTTTTCAGAATCATGTATCAGATGTATCAAGATTTTAGGAAGGTTTCCTGTAATAATAAGGAAATGTATTACAATCCTAAAGAATTTTTAGCGAATAGGGCCTATTTATGTCATTGATTTCAACAAAGAGTTTGACAAATATTTCTGGTTCAAAGAACGATATAAATTTTCAATATGGATTTTCAAAAAGCTGTTACAAAATCGACATTGTTATGTGGGTTTTGGTTTCTGAGAAATTTTTTTGCCTATGATGTGTTAAGAAAAGATATTTGGAAATTCAGTTTTAAAAACGCGTTATTCGTGGATAGTTTTTTAAAAATTTACAGAATTGTTTTAAAAACATTGATAAAAGTATACATTTTAAATTGCATTAAAAAATTTTGAAAAATGGGAGATATTAGGAAAAAAAAACTATTTCAAGGGATGGACCCGGGAAATGGTGATTTTAAAAAAATACTTTAATATTTATGATCCCATAAACCAAATTTCATCAAAAAAGCTCCAATAGTTCTCGAGATAAAGAGTTTAAAGATAAAGGGGTGATTGGGGTAGATTTTGAAAATTTGTTATTTTCATGAAATTTTTTTAAATTGAAAATCGCTTGTTTTTGAAGTTTCAGATTTTTCCGATAAATTTTTTATTTTTTTTTGAATATTAAAAAAATGGGGGATGTTTTTTTCACCCTTATGGTAAGTTAAGTCAAAAGAGGTTAATATTTACTTATGTGTCCCAAAATTTTCAAAAAAAATCGGTTGGTGGTTTTTTTAACAAAAAGGTTTGAAATAAATATTGAATTCACTTTTTTAATTACATTGGAAACTATAACGTTCTATATCGATTGTAACCCTCGATTTTTATTACGATAAAACTTCGTATTATAATGTTTATCGCACGGAAAAAAAAATTTTATCATGGGCGTTGGCCACGTTAGTCAGTATGTTGATCCCCCTTTATTTTAACGAAATTTAAACAAGATATATCATCAATTTAGAGATTCTAATTATTTTGCAAGTTGAAGAAAGAAGATAAGACTTTATATGAAGTAAGAAGATTGTGTGATTTTCTGGTTTCTTTTTAAAAAGTGAAGTGAAGTGTTCCATGGGCGTTCCCTTTCATAGTTTTATTATATTTTTAAGTTACTTTTATTTTTTGGGAACAAGAAAGACGTTACAAGAAGATTGTGAATTTGTGTAACATTCTAAACTGTGAAAAAAACATTGTGTGAAAATGTGATGTAAAGTGTTCTTTTGTAATCAGAATTAAGTGTTTTTACAGTGATTTCATTGCCCCACAGGGCGTGAGAAAAGCCAAGGTCATTGTTTGGTGTCACTACGTCCTTGTACCACACACGGGGGGTTGTGAAAAGAAGGTCAAGCGTTAGGACACAAACCCCTCTCACATTTTTCAATAAAATGGATTCGAGGTAAAGCGTTGGGGTACAACGCCACAGCAGACGTCCAAATTACATTTGATTGAAATAAAATTATGATACCTTCTTTTTTCTCCCATCCCAATTTTTAGAAGTTTAAAAAAAGATATCGAAAAACACGCACCATAACAACACTCTTTTTTGTATGTCTTTAAAAATAATTGATATGTTCTTTTTATTCTCTTTCTTCCTTTAAAATTCAAAAATATATCTTTCGCTGATGAAAAATCTCGATTTTTTCCCGGGAAATAATTTTGTAATCATATACAAAATTTTCTAAATATTGTACAATAGAATGAAATTTTTCTATTTTATCCCTTGTTGTAGAAATGTAAAAACAAACATTTGCGCTGAAAAATGTATATCTCGGCAGATTGTTCCATAATCTCCTTTAAAAAAAATCTTTTTGTTTAAATGGAAGAGTAAATTTTCCAATGTTACAAGTGTTTTAAATTTGAGGGGGGAAAAATTGTTGATAAAAGATTCGTTTGTAGAGATTTTAAATTTTAATTTTTTTATGAAAGACCTAAACCTAAGAAATTTCGAAATAAAATTAAAACTTTTAATAACCTCTTATGAAATTTCAAACGGAGGGGAAAACAAACAAAATTTGTTACAGAATTTAAAAAACGAATAAAATTTTTACTTATTCTTGGAACCATTTACAAAATTATTTTCCCCTTTTTAAAGAATACATTAGGTTTGTAGGTATCGATACACACTTTATTTTGAAAAGATATTACCTGTATTTTTTTATTATTGGGGTGTTTAAAATTTTTTTATATTTTTAACCGAAATCCCCGAGATTTTTAGTAATTTGGAGAAATTAACGAAAAACCCTTGAAAGAATGCGGTTTTACTACATTCTCCCCGACTTCTCGAGTTATTGTTGCAAATTTCATTTTTTCCCTCTTTAAAATTTTTTTTTAATTTTAAAAGGGTTCTTGAAGGAGTTAAATGATATTGGGAATGTAGTTTAAAGATATAAAAAGTTAAATGAATTGGAAAAAAGGAAGAAACATAGAATCTTGATTTTGGAGAAAATAAAGAAAAGTTCGGATGCAAAAATTGCCGAGTTGGAAGATTGTAAAACACTTCCCGAACAGATTTTTGATTTTTTTGGTGAGAAAAAGATTAAGTTTAAACAAAAATGAAAAATTAAAAATTTGGGTTGTTACGGGAAAGAAGCTATTAAAGATAAAGACGTGTTATATAATTTTGTAGAGTAGAAGTTTTTTTCGTCGAGCAGGCATTTCAATAGATTGATTTGACAGCTCAAGAAAGTAAAGCAAACAGCATAGATTCGGTAATTTTTCTTCGTGAGTTACAGATTCGTTTATTGTCCCCTTTTAAACAGTATTTTCATTTATTTACCCTTGTCCCAAAAGTGAGCTAGAACGCCTTTCTGTTTTTATTTTTCAATTCGTTTATTTTCCTTTTTAAAAAAGTATTTTCCTTGATTTTTTGTCGCTCAAAAGGCGCTAGAACCCCCCTTTCATATTATTATATTGTTTACGGTAAAATAAAATTTTAATTTAATTGAATTGTTGGGGCGAGAATAGACCCTTGATCCGAACCGGCATGATCTTTTCTTAGTCTTTAGGTAGTCCACACAACGACCAGGAGATGTCGGGGGTCTAGCATTCCTCCCCCCGAGCAGAGTTAAAGCCGTTTTTTCGTCAAGGGCATCCGTCGGCATAACAGAACATAGGCCGACCCGGTGACAAAATGTTTCGGGTTGTGGACGGCATGCCCCCTCTGTAATGGCGTTTAGGTTAGTGTCGCTTTCGAAGCTGGTGCCAGGGACAGAGATCTCCGGCGGTACGATGGAAAACTGCAAACGGGTTGCAGCAAAATTTCATAGTTTGTCAACTCCCCGCGGTTTTCAAGCATACAAAGTGGCCTGTTCCGACGGGGGAGTAGGGGCATCTTTGCCTTGTGATCAGTGCCAAACCTGCAACCTTTCAGTGAGAGGGAACACACCCGTTCCAAACTTTATTAAACATATTCAGCAGCAAGAGTGGATAACTCGCCGCCACAACCCCTTTGAACCTCAGCTGGAAAATGCCATCATGTCCTAGAGCCTTCTTGTTGCGCATGGTAGACCCCGCTGCTACAAGTCCCCTGATCCGTAAAAAGGGGGAACATTGCAACCGTCCTCGCTACTCTCTCCTCCCGCCCACAGGGTGACTTGAGATGAGGTTTCCGATGCTGAAATCTGTCGGCCTTGCCCCTCATTCACGACTTCCAAATCGAGTCTCGAGACCATCTCCAAAATTGTCTTCCCCCCCAGTTAGTCACGGGGATACCCATTCGACCGCACGGGCGTTGAAGTCACCCGCCACTATAATACGCCCAGGGGGGCGTTCGGAGACTTTTTCTCCCGCGCTTCCAAACCCTTTTCCGATCTCTCGTGCGGAGTAATATGGGGGGGAGGTAAACACTGTAAATGGTAGGGGTGATCAACTTAACCCAGGCATAACCATAACGGAACCATGTCCGTTTTATGTTAGTTAAAAATGGTTAAAATGCCTAATAATTGAGTTTGGATGTGTAAAAAACAAAAAATAAAAAAAAGTTTTTTCCGAGTTTATAAAAAGAAATTGGTCAAAAATTGTTAAAATTTTCAAAAAGTTTCCAAATGAAACCCGATTCTTCTAAAGAACGTAAATACGGGAACTTAAGATATGCAGTAAAATGAAACGCCTGAATAGGTTCAAATTAACTAAAAATAGTCTTTTTTTACTGTAAGTAATTGCAAATAATAAAATATTTTTCTAAAAAATTAATTTTAAAAAAGTCGATTTAAAGAATAAAGGGTCGAGCTGAATGATTCATCGATAGAGAAAATTGAGGGTAATCTCCTTCAAATAATGCTTAAGTAAGAAACATTGAAATTGAAAAAGATTTATTATTAAAACATATAACTAACCAAAGAAATCATTTTTTATTTATTAGATATTCTTAAATTAATGATTATGATTTTATGTTTTACTTTAGTTTAACCATTAAAGTTATCAAATTTTATCAAACATCCGATAGGGAAGATCCACCAAAATGTAAAGAAGTATGAAAAAGAATGATAATTTTGTTGAAAGTTAAGGGTTTTTAAAACTTTTGGGTTTGTTTTTAAATGCAAAACTTGATCCAGTTTTCTTAAAAAACAACTTTGTTGCTGTCTTTTATCTCCTCTTATGAAAGCGGCAACTCCACACGATAGTCTAACAAAAGAACAATTCTTTCCCTGTTTTAAAAACAGCCACACGAAAGGTTTTTACTAAAACTGTAAAATCTTAATTTCTAAAGGACCTCGTGTTTAATTTTTCTGAAAATAGTTTTTGCGAACCTGCGTAGTGTTTTCTCTTCCTTTCAATCTTCTAATTATCCAAGTAAAATAAATACATAGTTACCCTAGTTATACGTGGAAAAGAAGTATTTTTTATATTACAACCTCCAATACTGTAATGTTTAAAATGGTTACAAATACTTTTTAAGGCTTCCCTGAGGACGGCATTACTTCTAATCCCTAAAAAAGTTTACTGTAACGGCCCCCGTTTGTAATTAAGTAGAATTTGTTTTTGTAAAAGGGTATGAAAATTCACGGAATTGTTGTATGAATAAGAAAATTTCCCCAAAACCCGGGCCCTTTTAGAGATGATTTACTTTGTAGATTATGTAGAAAAACCTAAGGAAATATCTTAATTTTCCAAAGGAGGCTTTGCTCGAATGCCTTGACATGTTTTTGAAACTACCGAAATTGAAATGTGGTTGCCTTTTCTTCTTAAGCTTCAAAGCAGACCTTTTATATGTATCTCCATTACTAAAATTTTTTACTTCGATTCCGTTTTTCCCCCAGTTAAAAACTAGAAAAAAGGGGTGCCCCGTTCTACGTACCCCCAGAAAAATAAAAAATTCCCCTGCTCTACAAATGCCCCAAAAATTTATGGGAACATCAAACTCTACTACTCAACCCAAAAATTGAAAAAGACTTTATCAAAGGGTTTTTTTGGGTTTTTCATCTAAATACATAAGAAATCTTCCCCTAAAAGGTAATGTGCAGGGATTTTGACAAAGCAACCATTCCAAATACCATTATAAAAGTAATCATAATGAATAACTTATGACTATATGGTTTCTATTAATGTTTACTTTTTACAAATATTTTTTTTCAAAAACATGCAAGTTTTACAAAACTCCCATGCACCACTAAAACGACGCGTGGGGGGAACTCGTTTGTTTTTTAACATTATGTTTTTACAGATTTGCAGTGTTACAGTCCAGCATTTTTAACTTAAAAATTACTTTAGGCACTTTTAAACCAAGTTTTTTAGAAAAAATACAAAATTCTTCAAGTTACCCCATGTGTTATGGGGTTCAGCAAAAGAAATTAATTTCTTTTTATTAGAAAAGGCGCCAAAAGATAAAAAATGAGAAACCCATATGAATAAAATTAAACGTTTCCATTCAAAAAATTTTTATATCCATAGAAAAACAAAGGTTTTTTTAATGTTTTGGATCTTTAATAGTATTACGATATGTGTCAGCATTTTCCAAGTCGTTAAACTTGCAGCAACGTCAGGTAATCACCCATGTAGTAAAATTTGATGGGCAGAAGCGGACGAGGGCCCCGGACTTACAAGGTGATTACTTTTTTTTTGATTTAAACACAATTTTCCCTAATAATGATCTTTATTTCAAAACAATTTACACTTTAGTTTTAGTGTATTTAAAAACAACACAAAAACTCATGAAAAGTTTTCTATAAAATTTGAAGTTTAAAATTAATGTATTATTTTTCTTAATTTCCTTTTTTTTTTTCAAAAAAACTTTCCCCGATTTTCTATAAAGAAAACTACAAAAAATCGTGTTTGGGGGTGTTTTTAATCCTCTCTGTACCCTAAAACGTGGCAGGGAGAATTGGGTTAAAACACTTTCCCCAAATTTTTGAGCGTAACACCCTTTTTTAAATGTTTTCCATAGTTGATGACAAAAAAATTTATTTTTTTATGGGAATAATGTTTTAAGTACTCTTAGTGCAAATTTTTGGGGTTTTTTTTGTTAGGCTAATATTTATGTTTATTTTTAAATGGTACGCATCTGGTAAAATTTTGTAAAACACAACTAACCCCGTTTGTGTCTAAAAAAATAAAATAAAATACGGTTTCAAATAATTTTTAAGAAAGTTAGTCAAATTCCTAACTAATTCCCTTTGGGTTTCGTAACATTCACCGAGCAGCATCCACAGAAAAAAGAGATAAGACTGGGAAATTAAAAATTGCAGAAAAAAAAAACGTTTTTCTTGGATTTAATTTCCCTTTTTTTAATAGTTTCCCTATCATAAAAATAATTTAACTTCTGTGTCGTGGTGAAAATAGAATAGGAAAATCGTATAAAATAAGTTGATGAACTTTTAAATTGAAAGGACACCCTTTTAAAGTCAGCAATAGCGGAATGACTCTGTACACAACTTCTTTTATGTAATTTCTTAACAGAATCAATAACTTTTAGAACTTTTCCAGCGAGTTGTAGTTTTCAATTCATTGATTTTATATTATAAGTCGCCTTTTTCTCGTTTGTTCAAGACTAAAATTTTTTTAATCCAAACAGGGTATAAAAAATTATTAATGGTCAAAACAAATGTTTTATCAGTTCTAAACCCTTTTAAAAACGATAATTCCGTTTTTTTGTTAGTTTTAAGTCCCCTTTAACAATAGAGTGGACAATAAATGGGTTTTTGACTATTTTGGTTTTTCAAAATTAAAAAAAAAAACTGCTCTGATTTTTTGTTTTAATAATGAAAACAAATTTTCATCATGTTTCAAATTCCAATTAAACATTTAAGCAAGGGAAAAATAGGTAAAATTTAATTTTCTTTTTTCCAAGAAACAAAAACATTTTTCTAAATCAAATTTTGGGACACCTTACGTAATAACTTTTTTACGTTTTTACGGAATCCTATTTCCAGAATTAAGAACTGAAATTTTCATGTACATTTTAAAGATATTAAGTATTAAATTTTTAAAAACTCAACAGTACGGAATTTTTGGAAATAAATTCCTACTGATAATTAAGAAACATTAAACCGACTATTTGGGGGGGGGGGGGTGAAAGGCAGTGAAAGTATACTTTTAAAAAAAAAAACCACTTGTCCACTTAAAAAATCTCCCTAGGATGGCGCCTTTCTTCCTTTTTATGGCACCTGTTTAGGTCTGTAACAGTAGAGGTCTTTTTGAATAGATGGGATAACATGAAAAACTTGGACTGGTAAATTTAAAATGGCATGTGACTCTAAAAACCTTATACAAAACCCAAAAAAAAAAGCAGTAAAAATGGGGTTTTTTTTTGATAGAAATTTTTTTTTGTGTTAACCCCGGCCCAGGTGCCCCGGTCACATTTGGAAAAGGGCATAATGGTTGGCCATCGGTCCCTTTTTTTTCGGGAACTCATCAGCGAATTAATGCCAAGTCAAATTTCTAATGTTTTATTTAAGGACATAATTGGGGAAATATTCTGGAAAATTTGTTACCCGGGGTAAGTTACTAATAAGTGCAGGCTTCCGATCGTAGGGTCTTTTGGTCTTCGTGAAGTATTGACATTGCTTTATATTAAAGGATTAGACCAAAACTAATTAGGGTTTTTGGGTTTTTTAGTTAAATACTTGGTCGGATTGGCTTGCATCCAAGGTTCCTGTCTAGCAAAAGCTCCGAAATGCGGTTACTCCTTAGATGGTTTCATAATCTTGCACGTTTGCGATAATAATATTTAGTTTATGACTCGTTGGATTGCTTCCCAATCAGTTGGAAGGCCTTTTCTAACCTTAGTTAAAAAAGTATTTAAAATAACCTGGATTTATGTATTTGGTGTATTAACTGATTGAAAAACTTATTACTTCAACGATTTTCCCCTTTGAAAAATCATTTCAGGATTATGATGTTTTAACGAAGGGTTTTTAAGGGGGTTTCCACAGTCAAGCCATATCGTGTCTCTAAAAATTTATTTGGGGTTTAAAAAAATGTAAACAAGAAAGTGATATACGTTTTAAAAATTTTGGACATTATCGTTGTAAAGATTTACAATTTTTATTTACAAGAAAACGGGAACAAATTAATTTCTGAAAAAAGGGTTTTTTTTAAAAGTTTAATCAAAAAGTAATTACTTCAAAAAATAGTAAAAATTTTTAATGTTTTACTACCTTAGTGGGTTTAAATCCAAATAAACATTCTTTTGGGGAACCTTTTATATCTGAAAATTCCTCTTCTCGATTTGATTAAAGTTTATAGTGGGGGCAAAAAGCCGTTTATAACGAAATTACATGCAACACTTTTGAGTTATTAACATTTGATTATAAATTAAAAGCCAAAAATGAATATTAAATTTACCAAAAAAATAATATTTTGTCCAGCAAAGCAAAGGTTTGTCTATGTTTTAAAAAAAAACCTTAGTTTTTAAATGTATTTTAAATTTAATATCTGGGGTTTTTACTTCTACAATTTAACTTTTTCTACTACAACTAATGAAATATTAAAACGAAAGCCACAATTTTTGAAGAAAAAGGGGAGGGTACCCGGGCAGGGTTTACAAACCAAAAGGGGAAGTGGGGGAGAAAGTTGGAAGGAGAATGTTTGCGGTTT
>NW_025790814.1:0-10339 GCF_021130785.1 Homalodisca vitripennis
GTTTTTTTAAATATGGGGTATCGTTTATGTTCCCTTAAAAAAAATAAAATTTTTCCACCTCTATGACTTTTTTAAAATTGTAGGGTTTTGGAAGGTTTTCGTTTTAAAGCCTATTTTACAGTTTAGTGTACCACTTACCTTTATTTTTAATAGGGCCAGGTAAACGGTGAATTGCGTCGACCGGGGTCAATGTGTACATTTAAATATTTTTCCAATAAAGAAATTTAAATCCTTCAATGCGGTCAGGAAAGTAATAAGTGGGATTTTCAAATGAAGTACGACACGTCAACCACGGTCGTGTATTAAATACGACCCCCGCTAGCTACAAAATCGTTTTAAATCACAAAAAAGTATTTTGGGCCAGCTCTCAATTTATTATTAACAACATATCATTTCTAACAACACACTTTTCAAAAGAGCATTTTGCTGATAAGGATTCCTAAAATCTTTTCATGTATATTGAATATAATTTAAATTATTGTTCGAAAGCTCACTACCTCACTCGCTCATATTTATATTCCTTACTTATGTGGAATTACAATCAATTTTTTTTTTTAAACATTATGAATACAAAATTCAGTTTCACAAACAATAGTATTCCTAATTTTGTTTTTGGTAAATCCCAAAAACTCACCCACATTTTAGGTGATTTCCCCATTGAAGTAAAGTAAAGTATTTTGCTATTAATACGAAAGCCAAATGGGCCAAGTTTTTAAGTAAGCTCTCTCCTTTTTTCAAGACGGTTCGTGGCAAAGTTTTTTAAATAAATTCCTAAAATTACTCTTTTATTCAAAGTTTAAGTTATTGAAAACAGACAATTAATAAAATAATGTCCCCTTTTAAAACTAATAAAGAAAATTAATATATTAAATGCATCTTTGGAAAATTGGGATAGTGTCCTTTATGTAATGAAAGAAAATTACAATTAGATTATTGGAACAAAAAATGTAGAATTCTTCCAAACCCAAAAAAAAACAAAAAAATTTCCTAGATTGTCATAAAGTAGTTTTTAAAAATTTATGCTTTAAAGGGTGTAGCTTCTAATTATTAAAACTCCCATAAATTTACTTTATTCGAAACTACTTTAATTAAAATTAAAATAGTTTTTGTATGACCCCTTTTATGTATAACAATGTGCTATAGTCTTTTCCCATTTCCTTTCCCATTTAGCCCCGTACCATTAAGCGTCACTTGAACAGCTATTATTTTACTGAGATAGTCTGCTGTTACATTCACTCGGCAGGGGTAAGGAGTAATCTGGTTTTTTAATGGAATTTCTTTTTTTAAGTATTCAATGAAAGTTTTTTAATTAAATACATTCATCTTGTAATAATATACGATTGGCCCTAACAAGTATAATTTTTTTAAAGTTAAATAAACATCTATGGGGCTACATTTTACCCTTTTAATTAAATAATGTTGAAAAAAATCGATCTAAATTTATTTGTATTTATTTTTTTTTTTTGTCCAGGGAGAGGCAGGAAAAAGGGAATTACGAACGCAGGTGGCAGCCTGTAATGTGGGACTCCCCTAAAAACGGGTTTACCCCTAAAAAACCTCCTTTACTTTTTAGGATTCTAACTGGGATTGTTTAGCACATTACTTCAGGTAGGTTTAAATTTGGTTAACCCCGGGGGACCGCTCCTTATCTGCTGCCGGTCAAGGGACGGGGCCCATCACGGTCCAGATCGGGTTTTCTTTTCAGGGGAGCCCGGATGAACTGTGAAAACCCAACCCCATTTCCCCCCTTATCCTCCAAAATATTTTCGCAGACCGTACCACCGAAAAAAAACCCCAGTTTTCTTGTGCCTCCAGGGGGGGCCCCTCCCCAAATCGACAGCGGAAAAAGGTGTTTTCCCCGTCGCGGGAAAAACCCAGCAGTAGATGCAATCCCGGGAACCCGGGCTTGCACATCCCGGGTTCAGGCGACTTGAAATAGCCGTGACCTGTCAGGAACGGTGAGGTAGTAGCCACCCGCCAGCCGCCTTTCGATCCATGGTTGAACCTGCCGATAGTCGCGCGTCATCGTCCTCGGGTTTCGTGCTCCCAGCTGTGTTGCCATGCTGAAAGGTTCGGGCACGCTCTTTCGGATCTTGCGCGTCTTGCCAATCTCCCCTTTGTCTCTGATAAACCCCCTTCCTCCCCCAAGAGCTTGCCCCAGGGATGACTCCGGAAAACCGCCAAACGGCAGGCTCGGATACTGTCCGATAGGCGGAACAACCCGGAGCGCAGCTTGACGCTGAACCCGGGCGAGTCGAACCCGCAACTCTTAAAAAAATAACATTCCTTGTAAGAGCGTCTGCCCACACCTTCCCCCATAAAGGACACGGACTGGACTGCGGACATATTTTTGTTGTAGTATTAACAGGTTTTTCGGGTTTTTTTTTAGTTTTAAACTGAGGGCAGATAATATTTTAGATTTTTTGAAACGTATTTGTTGGCAAACTGTGTAAATAAGAATCACGTACTAAAAACAAAGATATGTTTGTAGAAAAAATAGAGTATATATAACAAAAATAAAATAGTTTACAAAAGGTTCATGTAATATCCCAACTTAAAGGATATATTTACTAACGGAACATATTAAAGGAATAAAAGTTTATTTTATCTGATATCAATATGATAGCAACCTAAGGTTTCCCAATCACGTGTATCCGTTTGTTTGCTCGGACTTTTTTTACTGAGGTCTCTCTATGTGCCGTTAGTCCCCTCGCATATTGTTTCACTTCCACAAGTCATTCCGTTGCCTACATCCCAATCCACGGTGTATTTTTTCCTCATAACTTTCTGATGAACTCACTATATAGTTGGATGGTTTTTTTAAAGTTAATATGAAATAAAGTATTTTAAAATATTTTATCGTAAATATCCATTATTTTAATAATACAGTATAAACGGGTGTCGTTTACATAATTATTTAAAAAAAATATACTTTTAAAAGAGTAAGAATCAAATAACCCTGTTTCCTAATATTGGAACATAATTGCAGTAATAACGTAAGTTCGTAAAAATACGTTTTTCTTTCAATTTTTGGATTGGCTTTAGTAGTATTTCCTCATTTTTAGATTTTTTTAGGAATTATATGTAAAAAAGTGATTAGACTTTGCGTTTCATATGATGTGAGACTAGTTAGTTGCTTATAATTTTTTTTACCATTTTGTGATGTTAAACAATTTAAATTTTAGAGCAGTATGGTACAGTGTCTTTGGATGGTTTTTTTAAATTTAAAATATTAAAAAATAAGTATTTTTTTATATTTTAATTTTATTACTAGCATTAAATAAAATAATTGGAAAACTGTGTTTTAAGTCTTTTACATAATTATTTAAAAATATAGACTTAAGGAAGATAAGAAATAATAAATTCTTACTTTTTACGTGAACTTTATATAACTCTTTTGGGGTATGTAATTTCTTAAAAAACATTCAGGTCTAATTCTATGCTCCAGAATTGACTGGTTATTTTGAAATGAATTAAATTATGCAAATTTTAAGAACCCACTTATCATATCAAATGCATGCTATATCTGCTAGTATACATAAGTTTATTTTTACCTTACTATTTGAATGCTTACTCACAATTTCGTAGGAATAAATAAACACTCAAAAAGCACATTCTTAACCTGCTAAGCTAAGCAGTTGGCCATAATTAATAATGTCGTTATATGATACACTAAAATTAAATGAAATATGTTAAGTAAAGGTTTTTATGCGTCAACGACCCATTTAAAATTTAAAATTCTTGCAGCTTTATTGAAATATTAAGTTATGATGTTTATCATATAAAAATAATGATGGTAAAATTTTGTTAAATTTGGGTTTCCTGATATTGCTATATTGTATTAAATAGTAATGTTGTTAGTAAATAGACACGTCATTTGGTGATAACAATTTTAGGAATGTATATACAGAATAATATGTTTATTCGAATTTTCAGTTGTTATTTTTAGTCTGCAAATACATAGGCTCAACTCAATAATATAAAATATATACTGTATATTTGTTGAGCTTTGTATTTATATATTGTGTGTGTGTGTGTGTGTGTTGTGTGTGTGTGGTGGTCGCATGTGTGTGTCGTAGTGGGGGTGTGTGTGTGTCGTGTGAGTGTGTTGTTGTGCGCGGGTCTGTGCGTATGTGGTGTACTATTTCACGTAAAATGTGAGTCCTGATGAATTCTCTCTGTGGCGTCCTTGTACTTCTCAGGGCTAACTCATGTTATTTTATGTTTCAACGCCTACAATCAAAGTTACATTGAGCAGTCCTATCGTTGAAACCTCAAACTAATAATTGAAATATCTAATAGGACTTTAGCACAACTCTTACGGCTTAAGTGATTTTAAAGCCGTTTTTAACTAATACAATTTATGACAAAAAGCTAAACACTAACTTTGAATTGCTTTTCTTTTCCTTCATTATAAGTACTTTTCTATGCATCATAACTGCGTGCTTAACGGTATTTAAGCATGTTTGGTATTTGAGTATAAAATATGTGTTTCATGTTATATGAGGCTTAGTTATAGCAATTATCAACGTAACTTATCTGTCAGAGGTTAATTGAACATTTTTTTCTCGCTAGACGTCCTGTGTTTACTCAGCAGTTTAAATTACAATGTGCATTAAGCATGTGAATGATAACACAGGGTTGAGGAGTTTAACAACGTGTAACAAACATAACAACTAATCCAGTACGGTTTATAAAAAAAATTTCATTAACAGATGATCTATGTTACTCTGCGCGAAGTGTAAATTTGATTTGCGTGATTCTTCACATGGTGCCTGAAGAGGGTATTAAGACTGTGACTAACTGAACTTAATTCAGTATTTTAAAATTATATTTATTTCATCCCAAAGACGTAAATTTAACTCTACAGTCAGTGAAAACTTGACCAAAACGTGAATATAATACATGTAGCGGTGTAGGTTAAACATAGTATACCTTTAGCTAGATCCTAGTTTTATGGCGTTTTATCAATTTGTGAACAGTAGCTAGTTGAGTGTTGCTTTCAACAATTGTGTAAGTTTCATCTCGTCTGCAGGAATGCCCGTATTAACTAATTTAAGCAATGTCACTTAAATTAAAAATGAGTAATAATATTTAATGGAACATTATAAATAATTAGCTCGAAAGGAATTGGTTTGATAATTTTTAAAAAAAAGATAAGAATAGAATTAGTTAAATGTTTTTTAAATGAATGTATTCCTGTATTTTACTCTCGTAACGCAAGTGTTACAGAATTCAGTAAGTTCAACGAATACTATTTTCGTAAAAGAAAAATTGTGGGGACTGTGACATGTCAAAATTTAACTGCCACGAGGTTTTGCAACCATTTCAGTAAATTGGAAAGCAAATTAATTTAGTGTATTAAACACCGACTAAAAAGCGTGTTGAAATTTTTTCAAACTTGATCGTTTCAAAGAATGAATAAAATATGTATTGTTATTTCTTAAAAAAGTTATGCTTTCGATAAAAAAATAAGAAATAATAAATATGACTTCATATTTATTTTTATGTTCAAAATAATTTAAATATGTATAAGTGTTTAATTTTTCTGTTGTTTGACTAACATGTAACTTTACACAAAGTTACCTTACTTATATACAGTTTTACACAGTGTAAAACTAATCTGACGCTCAGCCCAAAATTTCATACGTTTAGGACAAAGTCCATTATCGATCTCATCTTCTTATTTATTTCAAAATACAGTTTTATGTAACTAGTTTAGTCTGCAGGATGATCTTTCTCTACGATACCATCGGATTGTTTTTTGTTTTACTTAAAGTGTCTCATTTTAGTGTTACGTGAAAGTTACTGTGATGTAAGGTAGTGTTGTAAATTTTGTCACCCAACCCCATTAACACAAATACAGTTGCTATTTAATTTTAATTTTAATTAACCATCAAATACATTTTTGTTTTCGCATAACTGTCTCCACCGATATCTCGAAATCTACAGACAGATAGAGTTCAACGTTTTTCTATAACGCTTCATTTCTACTTTAGTTTGACAACACTGACTTTTATTGTTTGTTATAACAACTATGTTGGGTTTTGAACTGAGGGGTTTTTTAACGAATTGTTTTATATTTTTTTGTGTTTTAAATTCCAAAAGAAAGATAAAATTGCAAAAAAAATTATAATATAACAAAATAGTATTTATAAATATAAAAAGTATTAGTAAATGCAGTCAATTACCTTAAAAGCATATAAAGAGTTGCAGGACGTATACACCGAATTCTTGATAAGTCAGAAAAAAATATTTTTTCAATTATGTTTTTTTTCAATTATTGGTTGGTTCCATTAAGTGTTTTCTCTCATTGCCCATTTTCTCAGAAAATTAAAAAAAAAATTCAATAAAATTTATAAATTTTTAATATAACAAAAATACTATTTTGAATATAAAAATATAGTAGTAAATGTATTCAATAGTTATCTTAAACCGTATATGACATAAATTGCAGGGCAGATACACTGCATTCTTAGATGTTTCTTCATATGCCCACTTACCCAAAAATTTAAAAAAAAAATTAATTTTAAAAATTTTTTAAAAAAAATAAAAAACTAAAACACTATTTTGAAAATAAAAAATATGTAGTAAATCTATTCAAAATTATCTAACCCGATTGACTAAGTTGAGGAAGTAACATGCATTTTAGAGCAATGGAATTTTAAAATTATGCCGTGACCGTGGGGGGGGTTTTAGTAAAAATTTTTATACACCTGACGCTTTCAATAGATGTTTCTTAAAACGTTTCACGCAAAAAAACCTTTTTGACAAATAAATTTTTAATCATAATCTCGTGAGAAATTGTTTAGTTCATTTTTTGTGTCAATCAAATTTAAATAATTTACAACCCCGCGGACTTTAATTGCGTTATATTATACAAAGTTTTTATGTCCTTCCCCAAAATGTTAATTCTTGCAACACGGAATGAAAGAATTACAACTCTCACGTACTATGTGTTTCTTTTTAATCGACGCAAAAACACTTTTTCATTTTTCTTTTCAAAAGGGGGTAGAAATAAGCCCTTTTAAAATAAATAATTGAAGGAAAGTATACAAGGTTAGGTAATTATTTTTAGACAATTTAAAATTTTTTTATATTACAAAATATCATATGTTTTATTTGAAGTATATAATTTCCCCTGAAAACCTGAATAAAGAAAGTTATTTTAATTTTTTATTTTATAAAAATTATTTGTGGGGAATTTAAAATTCCAAAATTACGTTATACAAATCTCAAAAAAATATCTTTTTGTGGTAAATATTTTATTTATCTAAAATATATATTACTACCCCCCCTAAAATATACTAAAAAAACTGTGTAGGGTTTTAAAAATGCCATCTTGGGTCAGTGAGAGGCTTCGAATTCGTCCCCAAAAGGGAAAAACATTGGGACTGAAAAAACGATTGGTATGTTTTATACTCTTTGAAGTTGGAAGGGGGCGCATACTATTGGACTTTTACGTAAATTACAATGCTTGGCCAATTTAACTTTGGAGTGGGGGATTTTAACACTATAAGCGCGTTTTTAAAAAAACCCTTTTAATGTTTAAAATTGATGTTTTTAGTTGAAACTTTTGTGAAAAGGTTTTGTTCCCCCCTTAAACCGTTATCAAAATTATTAAAAAAATCATAAACTACAAGAGAATGTTTTTAATGAAAAAATAGTTTTTGTTACCAAGTATGGCATAATCTTTTCTGTTTGAAAAAACCTAATTGAGTAAACGGTGTTTTTTCAATTTTAAATTTGTTTTTGAAGTTAAAAAAAATTATTTCAGGCTAAAACCGAAAATACAAAGAAATCATTAATTATTTGTTATGTTTAATAACCCAAAAGAAGCATTATCTCCCCCCTGTTGAAATAAATATATAATAAATTTTTATATATAATATATAATAAATACAGGGTGTATTTTTGTCTGGAAACACCCAAATATCCCCTTTAAAAATTTTTAAAAAAAAATTGAAACCTCTTAAAAATCGTGATAGAGTTTGGGCTTTTATTTTTTGGAAAAATGTTTTTTTTAATTCACAAAAACGGGGGGACGTCCTCCCGGGGGTTTATCGTGATATTCAAAGGGAACCAATCCCCTTGTGAACAAAATTTTTTAAAGGTAATAGTTCTGAATTAAATCCCACAAACCGCATCTAAAGGGAATTATTCTATCGAAAATAGAGCATTTTTAGTATTAAAAATTTTATGGTTAAAACAAAAAATTTTACATGGTTCTTTCCACAAAATTGTACACAATTTTTTTAGCATTTTTTTAAATGTAAAATCGGAGACTTGGAGGCCTTCGATTTCCCCTCTTCGGCCAATCCATTTATGAGGAAACCCCTTAAACAAATACCTCTTACCTGTCCCCCATAATGGGGTGGAGCACCTCCTGCTGAAACCATACATTATCAAAAAATTTCCTGATGAAATTTGAATAGTGGGATTATTTATTTTGGAGCATATTGTATTTAAAGTTGGGCCCATTTAAATTTCCATTGATGAAAAGGGTCCAACTTTTTTGTTACCTAAAATTCCCCCCCTTTCTTTTCTTTTTTGTGGTTGCTGTGAATGGGACTCAGTAATCCAATGGGGTTTTCACTAGCCCAGAACGGCAATTGGCCTGTTAACATTGCCATTTAGGAAAAAAAGTTTCCTCATCGAAAATAGTATGTTGGTAAAATCTTATTGTCAACACATTTGCGATCACAAATTCACAAAACTAAATCTTCTGTCTAATCACCCACTTAACTGTTTGGACTAAAGAAATTTAAATGGTTTGTATTTATTAATTTTCAAAATTTACCACAGACATAGGGTCAATCATGTTGCTGTGCAGCTTTTTTGATCGATGTATGTGGGTCTTCAATAAATGTTTGCAAAACATCGGATGTTCTTCCCTCTGTTGCGTTGTATCCTACCCCACTTGGCCGATTACGTACATCCCTGTATTTCAAAACGCTCAATAGTTTTTGATATTGTTTAAACACTTTTGGGATTTTCCCTTTCTGGGGAAAGTGTCATTAAACAAATTACAAATTCCCGTAAAATCTTTGACGATCGCCATCCTGCTCATCAACGAGTTAAATTTGTTCTCTTTCAGACAATTCCATTAAAAGCCAAAAAAAAACTGAACTACGTAATTAGATAACTTGTTGACAGCAAAGCTTCGAGACATGATTAATCGACGGAAAATATACCTTTGCCTTTGTAATTTTCCCCAAACTTAGAACCTGTCTAGTGAAAGCTCCATGCCAAAAAACTGAAACCTGAGACCAATATTAATAAACACAATAATGTTTCTCATGGGAGTGAACCTTTGTCTCTTTAAACCTTCCTGCTGACTGGGAAAACCCCAACCAGATTCATAAAAATCGAAAAGTGATCTAAGTTTTTTTCCCTTAAAAAAAAAACTGGTAAAATTTGTACTAATGAAACCAGTTTAAAAAAAAATTGTTTATTTTTTTTTTAATTGAAATTTAAAAAATGCTAAAAAAATTTAGTGTAACACATTTTGTGGCAAGAACCATTTAAAATTAATTGTTAAACATCAGAAATTTTCAATACAAAAAAATGCTGTATTTTTGTAGAATAATTCCCTTGGATGCGGTTTTTTGGAAATTTAAATTTGTAAGCATTCCTTTAAAATTTTGTATCACAAGGATGGGTTTCCCCTAAGAATATCACGATACCCTCGGCAGGGCGTCCCCCCTGGTGTGACATAACAAAACATTTTTCCAAAAAATAGATGCCCAAACTCTATCACGATTTTAAGAGGTTTCAAAATTTTATTTAAATTAAAAGGAATTTTTTGGGGGGTTTCCAAATAATATAACCCCTTATAATAATTAAAAATTATTTAAAAAAATATATATATATATATGTATATATAATTTATATATTATCAGTAGAACCCTCCTTGACTCTGAAAATGTAAATATTGTCCACAAAAATTTTAAATCCCTGGTGTTCTCCCGTCATGTGCGAATAGGAATATACAATGAGGTTGGTGTATAAACCCGCGCTCTCTTACACTCATCGTTATCGAAGGGTAAAATTTTTTGCAAAATTGCGACCCAAAAAATTTTCCCAAAAGTCGCAAATTTTATATATATTAAAAAAACCATCGTAACAAGCCTTAGGTAAAAGCTATGTAGAAATTAATATTAGGAGCTTAAAATAAAAAAAAACTCTATCCCAAATTTGACAAAAAAATTTTTGACGGGAACAACGTTTAAATTGGTTGCGGCTCGGATCATAATGAAAAAGTGACGCCCGGGGTTCGTTCGTGCCCGAGGGGGCCCCCGGGGATCGCCCCGGGGAAAACGGGCTGGGGTGGGGGAAA
>NW_025790815.1:0-9438 GCF_021130785.1 Homalodisca vitripennis
GAAAACCCCTCGTTCTGGACGTCCATAAACCCTCTTAACGGACGAAAATGTGAAAAAATTTTTGTAAAATTTTTGTGCTCACCGACGTACAGACAATTGGGGAACTACGGGAAGGTAGTGGGTTAACTTGGGCTGGGGTTTCAGCGAATTTTAACAGGAGATTTGGGATGAAAAGGGTTCCCCCAAAATTTTGTTCCCGATTTCCCTGACTGACCTAAAAAGGCAATGAGTTAAAACTTGCCGCCTTCTAAAGAACACTCAAAAATACCCCGATTTTCTGGAAAAGGTAATATGGTGATGAGTCATGGTGCTAGGGTTTAAATGCCCCAAAACAAGCAACAGCAACCAATGGAATCCCCAATTCACCTCGTCCAAAAAAATGTGGGCAAGTAAAATCAAACATCAAACCATGTTGATTTGCTTTTTTGAGCTAAAGGCTTGTTCATTTTGCATTTTGAAAATCTGAGTTATTTTGTAAAACAACATAAATGTTAAAAACCTCATGAAAAAAGGGCCTTTTTATTTATTTATTTTTTTCTTTTCTGAGTTTGTTCCTCCGGGTCAGACTGTAAACCCAAAACATTTTATTTGGAGATTTTAAGAAGATTGGAAAACGTGTTCGCCAGAAAAAGACCCATTTGTGGCAAATGGAGTGGTTCTTCCACCACGACAAACACCCGGCACACACACCATCTCAGTTAGGCATTTTTTTTAGCCAAAAACGGCATGGTTCCGTCCCCCCCAGCCCCTTACTCGCCTGACCCTCGCCCATGCGACTTTTTTTTATTTCACACATGAAAAGAGGCTTGAAAGGTCAACGATTTGACAGCTTTTGAAGGGTTTAAGAAAAAAACGAAGCTCGAGTTTGCAGCCTTTTTCTAAAGATGACTACAAAAATGTTTTGATCAAGGGAAATACCGTTGGGACAAGTGATAAGTGTAATGGAGATTATTTTGAAGAAAAAAAGGTCGTTTTGTAAAAAATTTGATAATATAAAATTTTTTTTATAAAATAATTCCGGTTTTTTTTTGGTCCCCTCGTATTGACTTTTGAATGTGGGAAAAAATTGGTTATTCTAATTTAAAATTAGTACTTTAAAAAAGAGGGTCATTAAAAGCAATAATTATTTTTCAAAGTGTATTTTGGCAAGTCTCAGTTACTTTACTTAATCAAAATAAGACAACTGTCAAATTGTAAATCAACCTCTTTACAAAATATTTTGAGGGAAAAAAAGTACATAACGGGGTTTTATACTCTTTTTGGGAATTGTATACAAGTATTAAAAAATTATCAAAGTTTACGGGAGGCATGTCAAGTACTGGGGAAAGCAAAAAAAATTTTTATGGGTCATTTATGTAATCAACTATCAGCAGTTAAGAAAAATATGTGAGCGTTTAATATTTTGTAAGAGTACAATTAAACGAAACAAATGAAAATACAAATCACACCCATAATTGTAGTATTTTATATTTTTAAGTGAATTCTAAAAAATTTTTTGTAGAAATGTACAGCAGACCCTATATTAAAATTTTTCCGGGAGAATTTTTTTTCATGACAATATGAACTTCGGGCTCTGTGTCCCCTTTTGTTTGGTGGAAACAAGTTAAAATTAATTTTTTTTGGTCATAAAAAATAGTTCTTTTAAAAATTTTTTTTAAATTTGGTTTTTTTGAGGGCCCTTTTACAATTGGGTATTTGGAGCCAATCAATCTAAAATAAATTTTGTAACTATATCAGGTGGGCGGTGTTACAAAGCACAGAGAGTTTTTTTGGGGTAAGTAATCGGATGGTATGACTGATCTTTCTAATTGCCCTGTAAGGGGACATTCACTGTTTACATGCACAGTGTTTAAACGATGGGAGCACAGTTTCCGTGCAAAACTCTTGCCTCTGGGCCCACAAGGGAAATTCTCTGTTACAAATTTTTCCCGCCACCTTTTTTTGTAATGATAAATGCGATTAATCATTCTAGAGCGACTTACAGAAGTTTTTCCATTATGGAACTGTTTTTTTGTATCTTTAAAAAAGGTGTTAAGTTTAAATATGTCGCCCAACATGTGCTATTTTTAAAGGGGCCCTTTTTAACCACTGAGGTTAACAAACAATTTTTTTTTGTATGTCTTTTTATTTTTTTGGGGAATTTAGGAGTTCATTAAAACATTAGAATATTAAAAGGTCTTAAAAAAGCTTGAAATTGTTTACTTTGGAAAAAAAAAAAATATTATTTATCAAAAAAAATAGTAAACAGAAGATTTTCTGTACCAAATGTAAAAAATTTAAAAAGACAAAAAAAAGGTGTACTAAAGAAATTTAAAAGAAGCACCTAAGGAAAAAAATAAAGTAAGTTTATTATGTTTCTGCCTCTCTCCTATGATAAAAAGTCCTTAAAATCTGCAATCAACATCAAAAAAAACCATTGAGGTACAAAATAATTATTAGTTACAAAAGGGTTTTTAGGAAGGAATTAAGTCGGGAAAAATTTTAGGCTTCCCAAAACACTTTTTTTTTTTTTTCCAAGTTCATCAGGGCGGATTATGACCTTAGGGGGCCCCCCTAGGCACATGTTGAACTTGGGGCCCCCCCAAAAAAAAAAACTCCCAAAAATAAAAAAAGGTTGGGTTTTACAATTAAAACTAATTAGGGGGTTTTGTACATTTTTATAATTTTCAAATCATTTTGTGACATTATACTTTGATTACTAAATATTTTTACTTTTATATTTCCTTAAAAATCAACTTTCTCTTTTAATGCACAAAGGGGTTCTACAATATATCAAAATTCTTCTTTCAACATTTCAGCTTTTGCAGAAAAACCCAATAGGGACAGCCTGGTGTCATGGTTGGTTCTAGGTAATTTTTCACACTTTTGAGAATGCTGAATGACCGTTCTCCCGAGCTTTGAAGACATCATGCATAATAAGTTTTTTAGTGCTACAATGTTTGGGGAAAGATTTTTTCGTGCTCCCAAAATTTTTAAAAATATAGGCGGTAAAAGCTTTGTTTTTTTTCTATACCCCCAGTTTCTTCCAAAAACCCTTTTAAAAAATGGTCTTTCTTCCCAAGTTCAGATGTAGATCAAGGGATTTTATAAAAAAACACGCTTTTTGGAATTTTTAAATTTAGTTTGTCCATGTTTTCAAAACCCCAAAAAAACTTTTTTGATCAAAATAAATTTTTGCCCCGTTTTTAATTCCCGGGTTATATTGTCAATAACAAATAAAATGTATTTACAATCATGTTTTTCTTCCATCAAACTACTGGTTCATTTCAGTGCCCTTTTAATTCGTCTTTGTCTGACATTTATTTCTCTTCCTTCTCTTTTTCGGTCTTCTTGTATTTGTACCCCCACTTTTTATTAATTTTTCCCTACCTTCGTTCAAATAATCATATCTCTCCTAAGGGTTGTACGAATCTTTAAGTGATTTAACAGTTAAAAACCATTTCCAAGTCAGCACTGCTTTGCATGGTTTTACTAGCACGTTAAATGTTCAAGGATATCATTCCAAACTACCAGTTTTTGCATTTCATTTTGCCAAACGAATTGCATAGACCCTCAGCGCAACTCTAATTGGTTTTTTCTTGGGGGTTTCTCCGCTTTTTTTTCAAGGGCTGCATAATTTGAAACTCCTAGTATTAACTTTAAAAGCCTTGAAGCATTCCATTTGGCTAACCCCCTTGTAGTATTAAGTCTCTTAAGTAAAAGCTTTTGTTTACTATCGCTGTCCCTTTATCTTTTCAATGGTCACCCATTTGAAGTTATGCACTAAAGAAAAATACAGTTTTTGTATAAAAATAAATAACTTTTGGGTTTCTTGAAGGCAAAGCTAGCTGCATGTGTTCCTACAAAACAATGAATGAGCGGAAAATGGGTGAATTCCGCAAATTGATGTGGCCTTTGTTTGTATTGAAGTCCGATTTTTTGACCAAAAATATTCGCGGCATTGTCGTACGAATGGCCTCTCATATCATCTAAAGTATTTTTAGGGAAGCCAAAAAATTCAAAACAACTTCTTCCCCTTCCGGCACCGTGTGATGTCTATTTTGATAAAGCTTAAAAAATTTTTTATTGGACACCCATCATCTAAAAAATTTTGAACAAAATGTTAAATGATCGTGATGAGTTAATGGGGGTAAAACAATACGATAGAATAGTATTTTTCTTAATTTTTAACTCCCCGACGATGGTTGAAACAATTTTGTTATGCATTATTTCAGCCAAATTCATTTTCATTCGTTGTTGACAAGTAACTCACTTTTCCTGTTTCCCGGATTGCCTCGTTTGAAAATGTGCTTTTAAAAATCGTCACTCAGCTCAACCCTCTAAATTTCCCTGAAGTTCCCCTTTTTTAAAGAACCAAACACTTCATTTTTAGAACCCCCAAAGGCCAATCCCCGAGACCCAAGGAACTTTATTACGGAATAAAAAGGTGATAAAAAATTTACGCCAGTGTCCATTCTTTCATGTATGTTGATGCAATGCAGAATCAATTTTACCAAAGAACTTCCTCTCTTAAAAAAAGAAAGGGTTTTATTTTTATGAGCTAAAATTTTTTTTTCATGTTGTGAAAGGGGGCTTACATTTTTCCAATCATAAATCCATTTATAAAAGCAGGTAAAATTAATTGATTCATTGGGGAAATGGGGTCAAGGGAAAACAAAAAAAAAACCTGCAGAGGTGAATACATCAGCCATTCCTCTTTTTTAAATTGTCCCTTTTTAGCGCGAACAGCATGCTCTTGTTGGCATAAACGCGTTGTTTTAATCGAATACACACGCTTTGAGTTGAAAAGTCACATTCTGAAAATTTTTTATAGGTGCTTTGGTAAGCTTTTAATTAAATGTCTTTCATTTTGTTGGCAATGGCCCCCCAACAATTTGGATCAGTTAAATCAAAGTTAACATTCTTCTCTGGTACATTTTAAAACTACTTAGACTGTATTGTGGAATTGAATCCGGAAGGCTTGTAAACGAGTGTTTGTATTTATTCCGGGGGAATTTGCCCTTACTTAAAAAATTTTCAGGGGGACAAACAATGGAGCTTGAAATTTTTTCCTTTTCCCCGTGTTTTCCAAAATTTTTAATTATAAAAAATTTGGGGTTTTTTAAAAAACAATTTTAAGGGAAACCCTTTTGTTTTTTATCCCAAAACACCACCGCGGCCAAAATTTTAACACTTTAATATAGTCTAGGTCTTTTTACTTTCAAAACCCACAAACCATATCAAAAAAAAAAAGGAAAAGGAAATTTCCCCAAACTAAAACAAAAATAAAAACAGAAAAAAAACCCAAAGAAAAGTAACCCCTTAAAAAAATTTCCCCCCAAAACCACAAACGGTAACCGAAACCCTCGGGACCCACTCACATTTTGGGGGGGCCCCCAGTGCATTTTTCCCCCTTCCTTTCCGCCCCCCCCCCTTTTTTCCTTTCTCTCCCGGGGCCGGCCTTAATACCCCCCTTATCCCCCCCTTTTTCCCCCCCCCCAAAATTATCAACGTGTAAGGCTTTTTTTGGGGGCCCCCGGGACCTTTCCCCCGGGGGGAAAACCCTCCAAAGCCCCAACCCTTTTCTTTCCCCTTTTTTAACCTTTTCCCCCCCCCGGGGGGCCCCTACCCCCTTCCCCCCCCCCCTTTTTTTGGGGGGTGACTAAAAAACTTTCCCAAAAACCACCCTTCTTAAAACTAAACAATTCGGCCCCTCTTTCCCCCAAACCACCCATGCCCAAAGGGGCTACAAGGGTTTTTAAACGGCGGGTAAAACAGTGGCAAATCCAGGGGGGGGAAAAAAGGGGGGCCCCTTTTTCCCGTTTTTTTTCGGGGGGGTTTTCTTCCAATTTTTCCCCGTTTAAAAAATTACAAAAACCCCTTTAAAATATTTCCCCCCAAAAAACCCCAAATTGCACCAAGTTAAATTAAATTTGGGGGGGTTTTAAAATTTCCCGCAAAAAGGGAGGGGCGGGTTTCCCATGCCTCCATTTTAAAAAAATTTTCTTTTTTTTTTTTTTTGGGGGGGGAAATTAGCAAAAGTTTGGGGTTCACTCAGTTAAAACCGAGTTTGGGGAGGTATGGGGAAAAAAATTTTTTTTTTTTTTTCCATGGAGAATTGAATTAAATAATTTTTTGAACCCCAATTAATGTATTTTTTTTTTCCCCTTCACAAGGAAGGGGAAGTCCAAAACAAGTTTCCTTTTTGGATTGTGTGATAAGAGATGGGGTGCCCTTAAAACTGTTTTTCGAAAGATAACAATACAGGAAAATATTTAAATTACATTCCCAAACCCAAAAAAAATGCAAAGAAGGAGTAGCCACTCTTTTTGATAGAGCAAAGGCTTGTGCTCAGATAAAAAGGGCTAAAAGAAAAATTTAAAGAAAATTAAATGGATTCAGAAGCAATGGCCCCTCATTATAATTAAAAGTCAAACGAACCGAAAAAATCATTCCGAGTAGAAAAACAGAATTTTGATAAATTTGGTTTATTTTTAAATCTTTATGTCCCGGATTATCGGAGAAAATTAGAAGAGTGGGGTAGAAAGTACAACATTAGAACCGCTTTAAAAACCAAAAACATTTTAGAAAAAGTTCAAAAAAAAAAAAACCCAAAAAAAGGGGCACAAGGTTTCCCAAAAATGTGTTTACGTTAAAATGTAGTTTGAAAATAGCGAAACATAGGGGAAAAAAAGACCCTAAACGAAAAAGGATAAAAGAACACAAAGAAAACCGAAAAAGGGTTTACAAAAAGAAAAAAAAATTTGCACACCATTTTTTGGTTTGAAGACCATAAATTTTATTGGGATAAACCCCACTAATCAGGGGAAGCACTTTTCTTAAAAAGGAAAAAATTGGGAAACATAAAAAAATTTGGGAAAGACCAACCAATCAGTCAACCATCATCGAGATTGGGCCCGCTTTGGTTGCCAAAAATTCAAAAAAAGAAAAAAGGAAAACCAAAGATCAAAGGATCGGTTTTTTTAAATAAACCAATGCGGAGTCACAATATGTTTTAAAAAGTTCACTCGCATAAACCAATAAAAACAAAAGGGGCCCTTTCCCTGCCCCCCTTCCCTTTATTTCCCGCCATCTTGTTTTAGCCGCCTTACGATACCATTGGAAACCCTTGTTCGTCGTGGGTGGTTGTGGCGAGTGAAGACGTTTGTGACCTGTTTTCCGTGGGGGGGGTTTTAGTTTTAATGATTATGTTTTGGTATATTTTGTGTTTAAAGGCATGTTTTAGAGTTAGTGAAGTTACAAAACTGTGGGGTTTGATTCCTGACTTGGGGCGTGCCACAACGTTTAAGTAAGATTGTTTATTTTAACCTAGTTTGTAATTATGTTAGGGTTTGTTCTTTACCTGAAGAAAGATCAGATTTTCAGACTCGAAACGTAGTGTTAGTTTTCTTGTTTCACTGAACGAGGCAAATGTCCGGAAAAAAACTTTTCCTTCACAATCCCTTTCCCTCTCAAAATAACCTTCAAACAAAAAATTTTGTGTGCTAAATTTACGGTTTTTTTTTTTTTTTTTTTTTCGTTGCGGATAGATCGCGGTTTTAACCCGCTCGCGGTAAATCGGGAAATTATCTAGTACATTTAAAAACTCGTTTTAATAATTTTATGTACTGGGGGAAAAAATTTTTTTATTTTGGGGGTTTGGGCCCCTTTTGACCTGCAGCCTCAGGAGTTGCCTATTGTGCTAATGGGGAAAAACCCCACTGAAGTTATAAATAATGAATTACAAATTAAAAAAATTTAAAAAAAACTGCTTTTTCAGAATGAAATGATGAACCAAACGGGCCAGTGAAGGGCCAAAAAATAAAGGGTAAATTTTTGTTTGTTACACAATAAATATTTTACATCTTTTTTTTTAACCAGTTCTTTGTAATTAAAAATTCTTAGGGAGATTTTATTTTTTTAATCAGTATGAAATCCTTTTGAGGTAAAACTATTGTAATAAACAAAAATTTTAGGAATGTTAAAGCATTTCAATTGTGTTTCTTGGGAGGTAGAGCAATTTTAAAAGCTTTGAAAAAAATTGTATAAGGTTTTTGGAATTTAAGAAGTTTTTTTCACAAATACATGCATTAAAGAAACAAAAAAGCAATTGCAGAACAAAAAAATGTCAAAATCAATAGCAAAAAATTGTATCTGTAAGACATAAAGACCAAAAAAATATTCAGTTGTTAAGTTCCAAAGGCCAAATCTACGATTTTAAAAGTCTCCCAACAAACTTTTTACGTTTGACGATAATCACATTTAGGCAATGTTATTATGGAAAAGATGTAAAAAAGATTAAATTCCCTTGAGTTATTGTTGTCGCAACCAGTCTTCAAGAGAAAAAGGGCAAAAAAAGTTCTTTCCCTTTTTGCGAAAATCCAGTGAGCCCAAACAGTAATTTAGTACCTTATGAGTTCAGATAGAAATTTCTTGTTTTTCCGAGGTTCATTTTTATGACTGCAGCTGGTCAGGAAACTTATAACTTTTTATTTTTGCTAGCTTCGGTAGTATAAAATTTGGCTAAGAGTGTCCCGGTCAGATTCAAAATGGGGACAATTAATTCAATCATTATTTTTCATTTTATTTTTGTTACTACTTCAGTTTTCCCTTTCACCACTGCATTTGAATATGTTTATTTTTGGTAATTTTAAAACGGGGGGTTGAAATCTCTAATTAAAAAGAGTTTTACATAAAGTTTCAATAACATCAAAATACTATTTTTCTCAGATATGGTTTTTGGGCCCCAAAAATTTTTCAGGTTTTAGAGGCACAATTTCTGACTGTTTGATTTGTAATTTAATTTTGAAAATAGTAACAATTTTATTTGGCAATTTTTTTTTTGTTTTTTGACCACCAAGGTTATTTAACTTTTAAAACATAACCCGTGGCTGGGAGTAATAAATAATTTTTTTTTCACAAATTTTGATGTCTGACCCTTCCCAAAAATTCAGGGCACAGCTGATCTCTCTGACCCCCCGATTCCCCCGCCCCTCCCCCTGGTTCTGAAAACAATTAAAAATTTTTTAAAAGTTTATGTATTGGAAAAAAAATGGGATAGTAAAAATGCCCAAGAACTTAACTGAATATTTATAGGATCAAATTTTCGTAACAAGTTTCAGCTTATTTAGGCTTTTTTGGCCATTAACTTTTCCAAGTTGTGTTAGTAAAAAAATATATATATGTTTATAAAAAGTTAAACGCGTTATGGGGTTGGACCCAGGTAGGATTTAAATTATGTGACCAAATTTTCCTCGATGAGGGTAGTTTGTAACAAAATAAACAAAAAAAAAAAATGTCTTTTTTTAATAAGTTTGCCCAAAACATGGTAAATAATCCAAACATGGAACTTAGTTAGGGGAAGGGTTTAAAAATGAAAAGGAGCCCAAAATCAACATTCATTAAACTTTTGTGCTAAAAACATTTGGGTTTTCAAAATTTACATTAAACAAAATAAAA
>NW_025790816.1:0-2940 GCF_021130785.1 Homalodisca vitripennis
TTGGTTTACTAGCCGAATACATTTAGGTGTTAAAAGTCTAGATTAAAAAAGTATAGGTGTTGTTTACATTCTCCCTTTTAAAATTTTTCCTCTGTACATATAGATAGACCAGTATATGATGTTGTTTACCCTTTTCCTCTTAAAATATTTTGGTTATATAGCCCCGGGAAAACGATTTAGGGGTTAAAAGTCGATAAATAAGTAATGGTGTTTTTACATTCTCCTTTCTACATTGTTACCTCTTAATATGATAGATCCGTATATGATGTAGTTTACCTTTCCCCCTAAACAATATTTGGTTATACTAGCCGAATCGATTTAGGTGTTAAAGTCTAGATAAATTGTTAAAAGGTGTTGTTTACATTTTCCTGCCCAAAAATTTTTACGCTCTGTACTATAATAGATCCAGATTATGTAAAATTTACCTTTACCTCTCTAAAATATTGGGGTTTTACTACCGAAAGATTTAGGTGTTAAAGTCTGATAAATATTATATGGTGTTGTTTACATTCTCCTGCTAACATTGTTACGCTCGTACATATAGATAATCCAGTTATATGTTTTACCTTTTCCTCCTAACAATATTTGGTATACAGCCGAATACGATTTAGGGGTTTAAAAATCTAGAAAATTAGTTATGGTGTTTTTTACATTCTCCTGTCTAACATTGTTACGCTCTGTACATATAGATAGATCCAGTATATGATGTTGTTTACCTTTACCTCTCTAACAATATTTGGTTATACTAGCCGAATACGATTTAGGGGTTTTAAAAGTCTAGATAAATATAGTATATGGTGTTGTTTACCCTTACCTGTCTAACATTGTACGCTTTTCTATAATAGATCCGTATATGATGTTGTTTACCTTTTTCCTTCTAACAATATTGGGTTTTTCTAGCCCAATCGATTTTGGTGTTAAAAGTCTAGATAAAAAAGTTATGGTGTTTACATTTCGTCTAACATTGTTACGCTCTGTACATATAGATAGATCCAGTATATGATGTGTTTACCTTTACCTCTCTAACAATATTTGGTTATACTAGCCCAATACGATTTAGGTGTTAAAAGTCTAGATAAATTGTATATGGTGTTGTTTACATTCTCCTGTCTAACATTGTTACGCTCTGTTACATATAGATAGATCCAGTATATGATGTAGTTTACCTTTACCTCTCTAACAATATTGGGGTTTTACTAGCCGAATACGATTTAGGTGTTAAAAGTCTAGATAAATTAGTATATGGTGTTGTTTACATTCTCCTGTCTAACATTGTTACGCTCTGTACATATAGATAGATCTATATTTTGATGTAGTTTACCTTTACCTCTCTAACAATATTTGGTTATTTTATAGCGAATTCGATTTAGGTGTTAAAGTCTAGATAAATATAGTATATGGTGTTGTTTACATTCTCTGTCTAACATTGTTACGCTCTGTACATATAGATGATCCAGTATATGATGTGTTTACCTTTACCTCTCTAACAATATTGGTTATACTAGCCGAATACGATTTAGGTGTTAAAAGTCTAGATAAATATAGTATATGGTGTTTTTTTACATTTCCCGTCTAACATTGTTACGCTCTGTACTATAGATGATCCGTATATGATGTTGTTTACCTTTACCTCTCTAACAATATGGGTTTTTCGCCAAAACGATTTGGTGTTAAAAAAACTAGATAAATATTGTATATGGTGTTGTTTACATTCTCCTGTTTTCATTGTTACGCCTGTACATATAGATTTTGATCCAGTATATATGTTGTTTCCTTCCTCTCAACAATATTGGGATATAGCCGAAAACGTTTAGGTGTTAAAAGTCTAGATAAATATAGTATATGGGGTTTTTACTTTTCCTGCTACATTGTTACGCTTTATTTTTAAATAGATCGTATATTTATGTTGTTTACCTTTACTTTTCTAACAATATTTGGTTTATACTGCCCAAACGATTTTGGTGTTAAAATCTAGTAAAAATAGTATAGGGGGTTTTTCATTTCCCCGTCTAAATTTTTCGCTTGTACATATAGATAGATCCGTATATGATGTTTTTTACCTTTTCCTCTCAAAAATTTTGGGTTTTACAACCCCAATCGATTTAGGTGTTTAAAAGTCTAGATAAATATATATAGGTGTGTTTACATCTCCTGCCCACTTTTTACGCTTGTCATTGATAGATAATTTTGTGTATTCCCCTTTTCCTCTCTAACAATATTTGGTTTTAATAGCGAACATTAGGGTTAAAGTCTAATAATTATAAATTTTGGGGTTGTTTAATTTTCCCGCCCACATTGTTCGCTCTGTATATAGTAGAAACAGTATATGATGTGTTTTCCTTTACTTTTTTAAAAAATTTTGGTTATACTCCCCAATACGATTTAGGTGTTAAAAATTAGATTAAATTTAAAATATATTGTTTTTTACATTTTTTTTCCTGTCTAAATTGTTACGCTCTGTACATAAATAGATCCCCTATAGTGTGTTTACCCTTTTCCTCTCTAACAATATTTTGGGGTTTACTAGCCGAATACGATTTTTGGTGTTAAAAAGTCTAGATAAATAATATATATGGGTTTTTTACATTTCCCCGCTAAAATTGTTCGCTCTGTACTTAGATAATCCCTATATGATGTTTTTACCTTTACCTCTCAACCCTATTTGGTTATACAGCCGAATCGATTTAGGGGTTAAAAGTCTAGATAAATTTAAAATTTGGTGTTTTTTACATTCTCCTGCAAAAATTGTTACGCTTGACAAAAGATAGATCCCCTATTGATGTTGTTTTCCTTTACCTCCTAAAAATATTGGGGTTTACTACCCAATACGTTTAGGTGTTAAAGTTGATAAATTAGTATATGGTGGTTGTTTCATTCTCCTTCAACATTGTTACGCTCTTACTATAGATAGATCCGTATTATGTAGTTTTTCCTTTACCT